>NC_031769.1:114308322-114399670 GCF_001522545.3 Parus major
AAAAAAAACCCATAAAATTTAATTTTCTCATTGGAAAACTCAAAGCTTCTTGTTTATTTATAGGAAAAAGTCTGCCTTGTTGATGTTCCTGAATAGAAAAAGATTAAAAAAAAGGTGATTTCTTTGTACAATGGGAAAATGTTACATATGGTATTTTCAATAAGAACAATTTTGGAAAATCTTTTTACTCCAAAAGTTTGGTTTCTTTATATTAAATAAAAAGCAAGCACACCTTAGATACCATACTTTGCAGGAACCTTTTGAATTATTTCCTGTTGGCCCAGTCTGCTTTCTGATGCTGGGAAACATTTCCAAATTTTGGTACATGTAGCATGAACAGATCTTCTGAGCATCCTTATAGATAAAATACATGCTGCCTTGGCTGTTAACATTGTTAAAACATAGAATATGTATATTTTTTCTGTTTTTTCATGTTTTCCATTCTTAACATTTCTGAAAGCATCAGTTCTGATATCAGTTGAGAAGTGAAAAATGAAATTTATACCTTGTAAATTCATGTGATATCACAAAACCGAGAACGTCTTGTAGGTAGAATGCTTCACATAGTATATATCTGAGCTCAACTTTTTTGGGAATGGTAAATTCTGCTACATTTGGCCTCCCTTCAATTTGTCACAGTAATGCTGAGATATGTCCTGGGAAAACTGATGTCACTGCTGACATCAATTGAATGGCAAATTGCTTTGAAAATACATTGCATCAATACACCTAGAGTGAATTAAACATTAATTTCAAAAAGTTTGTTTTTCTCTTTTCTGTAGGAAGAGACCTTATCTTAAGAGATACCTGTCTCTGATATACCCTACCACCAAATTGCACCTTGATATTTATCATGTAACCTTGGATGAGCTTCTCTGCTTCTGTTTCTTGACTCACGTGTCAGACCCAGGGTGTGTCAGTATATTGCTAAAGCTACTAGATTTGTTTTTACTATTTCTTATTTGAACAGGAAACAACTTAAGTCAGGACCTTTCCTCTTCCCACAGAGCAGCATCTTGGATATTAGGTCATAAAAAGCCCTTTATGCACCATGGGCTGAATGAACAGCCGTTTTCTCCTAATGCTTGGCGAGGTTATGAAGTTGTCAGTTTTCGTTGTTGCTCACAGTTGTCAGTTTGCCCGAGCAGATCCTTGGCACCAGGAGGTGACATGGCATTTTTCACTGAGGCAATAACAAATAAATATATCCACACAAGAATTTTTCTTCTTGAAAAAAAAATCAGTAATGGTTACAAATTCCTCATCTGTGGTTTTTTAGAAAGAGCTATGGGAATGAAGTTCTCAAATCCCACTGAAAGTCAAACACATAAAACTCTTGAGCACTTAAATGTTAGGACTGACTGTTCCTAGACTTGACAGCATAACAACTGTTTTTCAAATGACAAACTGTAAAAGTGAAGCATTGCTGAAAATTAGTGCACTTATTTAGGAATTCAGAGAAGGACTGAACTGCAGTGGCAACTCTAAAACACTTAGATATTTTAATCATAATGCTAAAAAGGCTCATCTTAAATTTACATTTATGATAATACTGGCGATGCAGTTAAGTCACCTTTGCAACTCTTTCTGAAAAAAAGAACGATTTTAATCCTTGTGGGTATTGTGGTAAACATCAGGTATGTAATTAAAAGAAAAAGGAAAGATTCATCTGTGCTCCTCACACTACCACCTTCAGCAAATGCAGAAGCATGATCATCCTAAGTTTGTGCTTAAAGAAAAAGATAAAGAAATGTGTTCCAACCCAAAATGTTATGTTCTAGGGAGGCCTTTCTGGACTACTTATGCAAACCTATCTGTTGTCTCACTCTCTGACTGAGATGTACTAGAGTCACTGATGAAACTGTATGTCTTTTGAGGAGAAGTAAGAGCTCTTAAGTTATTCAGGCTCTGCATCTATTCTCACCCAGCTCCTATTCATGATATGGAGACATTCACCCTGGCTCTAATTCACAAATAGATAGATTCCTGAGGTTGTGGCAAAGCACAGCCGCTGAGCAAACACAGATATTAGCACTCTCACAGCTTTAGAAATATAGTATTATAGCTTATGGAATTTAATAGACCACCATGCATTCAATTCCTGTGTCACTGATGTTATTATATGTATGTTAGAAATCCCATCTGAAAAGTATAGATTACTTCAGTGCCTTTTGTTCATCACTAACTCTTTAGAAACCATATGGAGTAGAATTTTTCAAATGACTGTACCATGGACCTAACACTGCTAGAGTTCAAACCAGAGAGAGTTTTATCATTAACTTCAGTGGAAGCTGAAGTAGGTCAGTGCCAGTTTCTGTGGAAGATCCAATCCTTAAAGCTTATTGAAAGAGCTGTAACAGAGGAACTCATTCTAGAGTCAAGTCAATGGAATCCTGGGTATGAAAGAAACTCATGTCTGGCTCTTGTGTAAAGAACAGGACCTCATCAACTGGACTTCACAGAAGTCCTTTGGTTTCATCCGTGCATTCAGATGCTTGACATAGGCTTCTCAATTCAGTTTCCAGAAACACATGTGCTGTCTCATTGACAGTCTTACTGCACGATTCAGTTCTGAAGGATGGGTAGGCTCTGAGAAAGCTGGTCTAGTGAAATCTAGTATCCCTGCCCCTGGCAGATGATCTTTAATGTCCCTTCCAACTCAAACCATCCCATGATTCTGTGACTTTGTGTTTGTATGTTGTAAGAATGAGCTCGGTCCCATCCATTTTGAGTTCTGATGCCCACGTTTCAAGATAGCTCACACTGTGCTTGTAAGTAATATTTTAAAAGTCAAAAGCAACCAGAAGTGTTCAATGGGTACCTTAAAGCTGAGGTTCTGCTCAAGCAGAGCACAAGTCAGGGCAGGCAAGTGAACTCTTTCAATCCTCCATAGACTACACAGCATTTATAATAACAAAGAGTTAAATGTGAATCTACAGAACATCAACTGCTTTTGTATCTCAGAAAACCTTTGGGATATTGTAGGCTTTTTGGAAGTAATTCAAATTCATATATAGCCCTGATCTCAGAGTGCATTTTGAGTGCAAAGTAGGTTTACACCATTTTACTGGCCTCTTTTAGCTATTTTAAAGTACCTTTCTGGGTGATAACAAATTACTTAAAACTGATTAAACAGTTACATCCCATTTCTAAATGTGCTGAAGAAATCTAAAAAAAAATCAATTTAGATAAGAATCAGGCACTATCGTTTCAGTCTGATAGCATTTCACATCACTTGTAGAGCTGAACAACTAAAGAAGTGAAGGGTAATAATGAACTGATACTCTGCTTCAGCTGAGATTAAATTTTAAACAAATATCTGTATATAGATGGAGATTCATAGAGGAGTCAAAGGAGAAAAACCTTCATATGGATTAATAAAAATATATTTTACAAATTTTCAGCTTAACCCCAGACTTTACACCTCAGGTACATTGTATTAGTATTTAAGTGTATTAGCATTAATTTCTTTGTTATTTCAGTCCTCTTCCACAAACTCTTGTGATATATTTTTAATGTTTTTTTTTTTTTAATCCTAATATGGCAATGATGTGTCTCATTTATTTCCCTGTATTCTTTTCCTTCTCTGTGGTTAGCTTTCAGAGAGTTTTTTAGGCTTTCCTGTGATAGTGAAGCAAGAAATCCTGGAGACCTGGTGATGCTATCCTTATATTATACTTTAAAGATCAAAACCATAAACATCTAGAATTAAACAGTAATTTAGTTCTTTTCTCTTCAATAACCATATTTAACTTCAGTCCTCAGGTTACGTAGTGCTCCAATAAACATTTTCTGCACAGCAGAACATTTTGGGGAAAATCTTCTCTGTTGTCTGGCATCCTGCCCAGCTCACAGCAACAAAGGGTAGGGCCATGTTCTTCCAGGTTTCTAAGTCCAGAGTATTCCTTCTGAATAGATATGGCATGTATTTTGTGGGGCAAAATGCTAGACTTAGCCTGAGCTGGGTCTGGGCTAAGATGTGTGTGTGGGGTGTGGCCTACCAGCCATAGCATATAGTCCCTGTCTCAGTCTTGGACCATACCTAACCAAATGAAGTACCACCAAAAAATCTAAAAGTAATTGTAGCTCCATGCAGTCTCTCTGTGAAACAGATAATGGTGAAGGTTTGTATATGACCCTAAAATATAAATCAATGTTATGGTATTAGATTTACCTTGACAACAGAAAGCAAGTGGTATCATTATTCCAGCACTGAATATTTTTATTTTCATAAATTATAAATATTACTTTTTTTCTCTCCACCTTCAGCCTTAAGAATGTGGTTTCACATTTCATTTAATGTTAAATGGTTCATTACATAGAGTAGCAACTTAGTTCTCTTATTATGGTGTTATCTTTCACTTTGTCAAAATATGTCTACTTGATAAGAAATCTGACAGAAGTTGCTTATGATGGGATCACTAACAGCCATCAGTTTCTCTCTAGCAAATGAAACTGTAACCATGGAAACGGCCTTTTTTTGCCAGAATGAAAATGAGACAGCACTCTGCTGCAGCCATTAGTAGAATACACAAATGTCCCTCAAGGCAAACATCTAAAGCAAATGGACTGCAAAGTAAGGAGCACTAATTTCTATTTATTTAGGATTTGTAAACCTAGCAGAGCAAGATATTAACAAAGGAACAAACAAAAGGAGGTTAAAAAAAAAAAAGATGTTTGCGTTTTTCTTTCCATTTACAAAACTACTCATTTTAAATAAAAATGCTTCATTCTGGTCTTATAAGTATAAGCTTAAATAGTACTATAACAATGCATTTAAATAAGGCTCTGCCTTGACTGTGCCTGGTCTTTGCAGAAAATGATTTTAAAAAAATGCACTCAAAGAATCCTTGGGGTTTTTAAGCTTTTGGAAATCCATATTTAAATGCGAAGGCATTAAAAATACTGAGTGTGAGACCTTCCTTTCCACGCTGTTTAATTTTCAAACAACCATGTTCATACTGATAAGATACACCAGGGCTGATAATAAGTCTATTCTAAACACTATCAGCAGTTGGCCACAGCCTGTCAAAGACCTTTCAAGTGTCAGACTCTTCTTACTATCCTCTTTATTCAGTACTACGCCCCTCTTGCTACAAACTGCTTATTGAATGCAGAGATTCTTTTGACAGACTAGATTAGGTGAGGGGTCTTAAACCATGTACGATGTACATCAGTAAGATATATCTTAACTTGTTTGCCTTCTCCTTTCATATCAAAAGTCATAGTTACACTGGGAACAGCAATGTCTAGCTTCTATTCTCTTTCCAGCTCACTGAATAAAGCAAAGATACAATTTTCCACTAGGATAATTAGTTCGTTAACCAAAACGGTTTAGATATTTAATTCATAGCTAGCAATGGATTGGAATCATCATGCCAATTACTTACAAATACCTTGGGGTGCTTCGAATACCTGTATGCCTGTAAATATGACAAAGTGACATCCTGTGACAGCCACTTTCAGTGAGCTGTTTCCTGTAGTGTGATTAGAAATACCCACCGTTGTTCTGATATGTTTCACATGGGTCAGGGTCAAGGCATACTTACAGAAGTTGTTGCTTACTGCCAGTTTGTTGGTTGTAGATGTAAAAAAATTAAGAACAGGCAATGACAGGATAGGAAAGTCTACCCTGAGTTAGTTTTGACTCTAAAAGAAGTGTTTGAGCTTTTAGAAACTTGCAGTCCACAACCTTATGGTTTTTCAAGTGTTAATCATGTCAGAAAAGAACCAACTTGGGTAATTAAAATGGCATGACAAAGACCACTGCCTCACTGGAAAGTTACTTGTCTATCCTATCTGCAAAATGCCACTGAAATATTCCCTTTTGAAATCAAAGGTACATGTTGAAATAAGCATAAAAAAGGAGAGGTGTCTTGGTTTTTGGTTTTGCTTGATATTGTCTTTTAATTGTCCTAAGCATATGTTCAGCCATATGTGTGAGTACATATGTATACTCACATAGATGCACACATAAAGTAAAAATAGTTTATTAACATTGCAGGTAAGTCTGCAAAATGCTTTTTCAGTCTTAATTAGCTATCTTCCAGAGTAGATGCATGTCTGGTAAAAAGCAAGTAAATGAGCAAATCTTTATATATTGAAAAACTAGGGGGGGTGATAGGAATACACAAATAGCTTTACTTTCTGATTTCTACTATAAAAACACAGGACTTCAGCGATCTTCTAAGGTAAA
Source organism: Parus major (assembly GCF_001522545.3). Lineage (NCBI taxonomy): Eukaryota > Metazoa > Chordata > Aves > Passeriformes > Paridae > Parus > Parus major. Next base: position 114,314,519 of record NC_031769.1, read on the forward strand.
GAACACATATTCAGACAAAGTACAAGTTAAGTGCAGTGCTTGCATATACTACTAGAAATAACAGCTAATTAAAATTGGCAAAATTTCCAAGTAAATAGGGCTGTTATTGGCTGCTGGAAGCTGGCAGCTGGAGTTGTAATTCTCTTTAGTCCAGACATCAGAAAAAGCTTAAGATGAATAATACTAACCTAGTCTGAAACTCTATTTGAAGAAAAACAAAAAAGATCAGTTAGCAGCTTAAACATCTAGCATAAAAATGCTTTTGATGTAAGAGGACAGAGAACAGATAATGTATATCACCACATTCTCACTATTTTTTTTACATTTCAAATTCATTCACCTTTACCATCACCTAATACAATATCTTTGTAGTTTAGGGCACAGACCTTTAGTGGTTGCCCGTGATTTGTTATTTCTCTACAAGATGGTGAATTATATTAATATAAAAATAAGCAAATATATGGAAATGTCCAAAGTAAATGTGATGTTTAAAGTAAATAGACAGGAATATTCTACTGCTTGAGAGGTTCTCTCTCCTATATTATTGCCATGCATTCAGTGGAGTTTATATACTGGATAATTTGCTTCCCCACTCAAATGAGTAATTATTTGTCTCATAATCCTGAATTGATCCAATATACTCAAGGCAACTAAACTGAGAGAATTCCTCTCCTAGGCTTCTTCAGTATTCAATGAGATCAGAGAGGCTCACGTAGAAAATGAAGCAGCCACCTAAAATCTAAATGATATCTTGGGGATGCTTATTTTTCCCTTTGACCATATAGGGAGCTGTCAATTGAGTTCAGGTAGTGCCTAAAACTGAATGGAGAAGTTTCTGCAGAAGTAGAAGTTGCCTCATATCCAGAAAAGAACAGATCAAATATTTTAAGTCAGTCTAAAAATGCACAGGCTTGCAGCACATTTTGTCACAGCAGCAGCATCACCATTGATATTGCTGCTACACCACTCCTTCTGTCAGAATAAAGGCAAGAGAAAGAGGAAAATGAGAAGGAAAAAATCAGGTCACCTAGCAGGAAGAAGAGAAATAGCAATGCTCCTGTTAGCTGTACTATGACATTTTTGCCTCCTGATCTGACTCTGAAGTGATGCTGACTGTGCCAGGAGAGACTGGTAGGGTTGGAGCTGCAGCAGCATTCACAGTCCAGACCCAGCTCTGGGGTACATAACCCCCAGCAGGCAGTGCCATGCAGCAACCCAGCAACAACCACTCACTGCAAGACAGGTCAGAAAGAGAGCTGCTGGCATAACAAATTCAGCTTTATCAATATACAGTGGGTTCTGTTCCTCCTCAAGTAAATGGACAAGTTGAAATATATCTTAGGGAAGCTTCTAGATTGATTTTTTTCTCCAACAGATCATTCCACTTTGAACTGTATTTAACAATACTACCAATCACCATGGGTACAGTGCACTGCTACGTATGGTTATATTGAAAGGAAACTTTATATGTAGATATTGGCCTCTGGTAACTTCAGTTATTTCTGTCCTGAGGAGATGGTTGTGTCTAGATGACAAAAAAGAAATACACTTTCATGGCTACAGAGACAAGTTAATTTAAAACAGATAATTCTGTCTCACAGAGAAGTGATGAGAAAAGTTCCAGGTACCATGTGCTCTTCACATCCATAAATTACTAGTTTGCATTTTACTATTTTTCTTGGTCCTGATGCTGACCTCAGGGATGTCTGTAGTTGTTTACTATTTGAGTCTCATAATTTATTGTGAAAGAATTCTACTTTACAAAGTATAAAATCTGTTAAAAAGAGAGGATGTGAATATGTGTCTGTGTTTCAAAGTACAGGTGAGAATAGGGTATTTTCCAATTTAAAAAAGTACTTTTTAAAGGTCTGGTTATGCCTATCGTCAGTCCATTTCCTTGGGAGCATATGTACACTAACTTTGCATGACTCTAGTGTCTCAAGTTTCTTAGATGAATCACACCTCATAGAAAACTGTCTCTCTCAGCTGCTCTAGAGAGAGATTAAATTTTAACTTCTTATTTTAAAGACTCACATTAGTTCAATGCCTAAAGCTAGGCAGCCTGAAAAGCAAACTTTGACAGAGTCACATTGTTCATACTTTTTGTCCCTTTCAAATAGCCCATTTCTCCCAGACCCAAGGTTCAGGTTAAGAGCAAATTTTTGCTACATGCACGTATGCAACTTTTTTGGTTTCAAATCTGATTTCAGGTTTTTGTGTTGGCAGATCTTATCCTGACTGACTACATAAGACAAATATCTGCATCATCTGAACCATTAAGGTCAGGAACTGCCACCAAAAGGACTTGTGCTTATTAATTTGCATGCCATGACTACCTCAATGAGTGTAAGATCATTCTGTTGACAGATTTTGTGGTTTTCAGTATGTTTAGTCATCTAATGGCACTTAGGAGGTCTACTAGCTGTTGTAGCTTGGAGCATTCTGTGCACCATGAAAGTCTTACGTGTTTTCCATGACAGCTGAAAGCCACCCCCACCAGTTATCAAATAAAGCAAAATTGATAAGTAAGCTGGGCCTGCATAGAATTCACAAAAAAGCAGCCTGATCATTAAATCTGTAGCACTGTGTTTGGTAATATGTTCCCTGACAGAAAATAAACCTGTTTTCAGAACAGTAGGATGCAAACACATTGTTTCAATTGCTATGAGCATAATTTCATGTAATTTTAGAAACTTTTATATAACAAATTAAAGAAGCAATCATGTGAAAAATCTAATTATAGGAGAAAAAGAAGTCTGAAGATCTCCAAGTCTAAAATATCTCAGGTCTGTACAGTTTGATATCCAACATATTGTTTAGTCCACAGTCAGCATGTCTGTAGGGATCTAATCAGGATAATCCTTGGTTTGCTTCAAATAAACCTCTGTTCTCCTGTACTGAGCTGTGCAATCGCTTTTTCCAAGAAACACTGCCAAGAAGGAGCACAGTAACAGGGGTCAAGTCCAACCATGAACTTTATGAATTGTTTAGTTGCACATTAAAGGACAGCATCAAGTTCAGTTATAAGCTTTGAAATGATCTTATTTCTAGCCTGTGCAGGTGGATGATTCCCTGCACATTTGATTCACTTGGTCAAGATTTAACCCATTGTCTCTTGCAGCTCTCCCTTATGCTAAAGTCTCTGCTTTATGCTTTTTATACTTTATAACTGTTAAAAAAAAAAAACCCAACCCAACAAAAAACAACAAAAACAAATGGGTAAAAATCTGGAGAGTGTTTAGGATGCAGGGGTATTGCTACATACAAAGCTGCTGCTTAGCTTTTTCACTGCAGCCCCAAGCTCAGGAGGAAGGCTCTTCTCCACAGGGCTCTTTTAAAGTAGAGGATCCTCTAGGTTCATATGATGACACACAGGGTGCTTCAGACTCAAATGCAACAAAAGGAAGACTCTTGATTGTAGAAAGAATCAACAGCTTGAAGAATTATAACAGAGTTACCAATATTAACAACTTGCAGTTACAGGTAGCTGAAATGTGTGGGATCTGCTTTGCCAATTTCTTCATGTATGTACTCTAAAAGTAAGACCAAAGAATTCAATCTTTCAGTGCTTACTTCCACATTTTCAGTGTCACTACCTATCTACCCAGGAGAAGCTATATTCACCCTTGAAAAAAGCTCTAAATCCAAGGTCCATCTGAATCCTCGTGGAAGTTTCAGCTTGCTTGGTCCCTGAGCAAATTCAGCTTCAGTTCCATATCATCCTTAGAGAACAAAACTGACCTCTTATGGTGGATATGGAACCAAACAGAATAAGTCAGGACCTCATTACTAGAAATGACTAAGTCCAAATCCAGTTTCTCTATATTTGAAATTCATGTTCTGATTCATTCTTCAATTTTATCTGAGAATGCTGTGCCAAGAAATTTGCATGGTAGCAGAGAGAGGAGGATGACCTGTGCAACAAAAATTGGTGGGTGCTAGTCATGTTGTGATAGCAGTGTAATCCCACAGTACCTTAGTATACTAATCATATTCAGTATATCCATACAGATCATATCCCTGCAAGTACTTTTTTTTCCCTCTATGTAGTTACTTATTTTCTTATTTTTCCTGCTGTTAAACCATGCAAAAGGAGGCATGTCTGTAACATGAGGTCTGTTGCTTCCATCTACTGCTATTGCTGATGTATCATTCCTCCTCAGATAAGACACATTTTCAGGCCAAATCTGCATTAACACTTACAAAGAAGTAACACCAATGCTGAAAACTTAGGCATGTCTCTCATGTGCATCTAATGGAGCTGAAATGGGTATTGAGGCTATCATAGTCTTACAGGAGTGTTGGAAGAGAGCAGTGTGACTAACTGAATTTTTTGATCAGTTGGATAAAGAATAACCAATTGGAAAAATAATTTGAACATTTTTAATACTCCCAAAGTAAAGAGATATGAGACTTTATTTTCAGATTGACCAAAATATTAAATATTCAGGGGAACATCTAAAAAGGTGCTAAATTTTTCTAAATGAAAAGTTGTTTTGAAATGAAAAAAATCAAAACATTTCACTTGAAAATGTCAGAGTGAAGTGTTTTGACTTTTTAAAATGTTTTTGCTGAAAAATGATAAATTATACATGAATTTTTGAATTGTTTCATCATCTCAAATATGCATTTTAGTGAAAAGAAAGTTACAGCTCCCTCCATAGTGTTGGGGTTTTTTTTTAACATCATGTCTCTGGTCTAAGAAATCAAGTGTTTTTCCCCAGTTTTTGGATTTTATTTTGTTTGAAATTTAATATATTTGATGATCATAAATCTCTCAGCCTTGAACTATATGGATGTGGTAGAGCATATCTGACTTCACTGAAAAGAAGTATTTATAGTCATAGATACTTGAACACAGGCAAACACACCCAAAGAGAGGGGCAATTTCTGCTCTAAGTTACAATAGTTTAGAACTGAATAATTATTCTAAATTGGATTGAGTTATTTCAGAATCCAAATTATAAGAGATTTAGACCATTGTGCTTATTGGAAACTGTAGTTATTGAGAAAGCTGTGATAAATCATGGCATGACCTATTGAGTGCTCAATAACATCTGAATAATTACTGCAATGATTGTTGCAAAGCTCTTTGTACTGTATTACATGATATAGTTTCCATGATAAAAATTAAATACTGTCATAATGTTATTTCTGTTTTCAAAGAGTTGTTTGGACTGCTAGGGAAATGAGGTAGCATTCAATTTTAGGTTTTAAGTTAAAATACAATTGAGATCAGTGATTATTAAAAATCATTACTCAGATTGAGCCTGTTATTTCCTCCTATATTTCTTAATTTATCTGATTTGTATTTGAGTAAAATCAAATCCTGAGAGGAATAATTTCTGATTAGATCATAGCTGTTATTTAGTATCTGTGGGGGACTTAATGCAATTGCTGCTAATTCTTGAAATTTGGCCAAGTGGTAGTTAACATCCTACAGTTGAGTTGGAACAAAATACCTCCCTTTGTCTCTGTACAAAATGTAAATACAAAGACTATAAAATGTTATATCCTCTTTTGGTTATAAATAGTCTTTACTTTTTTTAATCCACTTTATTTAATACATCTTTTTCCATTATTTCCTATCAGTGCTATTTATCTGAACTACTTTCAAAATTGGTCACAAATATTGTGAAGGGTTACTGACTAATGTAGTTTTAAATTATAAGGAAATCTTTCCATTCTTTAAAAGCATTACAAAGTGAAAATAGAGGCCATAGTACACTATTTATTTACACTCAATGTGAATTATACCTCTGCAGTGAATTTTCTGTCTGTTTGGGTCTGACATTAAGATATTTTTTATTTCAAGCCCAATTGCTTAAAGCATAATTGTTTAATAGTAGAAAATGAACTTTCTACCTTGAGAAGCCTTTGGGACATGAGCTCTGCTCTGGTAAATGGCTACAATTCAGTGGGGCTCCTCAATGTTCTTTCATTTGTTTACATAAGCAGAAAATTGGGGCTCACAAGTAAATACTCAATAGGATCCAGCTGAAATGAATGATCAAAAGGCATATCACACTGAAATGAAATTTCAACATGTTTTTTGTTTTTCTGTTCTGAAATGGAAGAATGATTCAAAAGAAGTATCACATCAAGCATTGTGATGCGTTTGTGTTAGCTGACATTTTCCTGGCTATTTCAAATAGCTCTTAAACAACTGAAAAGACCCTTCCAGTAACTGGAGTGCATCAGATGTGCTGGGAAGACAAAAGCTTCCCAGGCTGTAATCTGGACAGTGCTGAAATCTCTACACTTTCCCTTGAGTTTGAGTGTTATAAATAGTGGCTAAGTGTAACTTGGAGACTTCAGAACGAGGTTTCATTTGCTAGGGACTTGGTGTGGGAGTATTGTTATACAGAGGTGCAAAGAAAAACCAAGACAATTTAACAATAGCCTAACTGGTTCCCTTTGTTTAAACTATTCCCAGGAAGTGCAAGCAGTCTGGATTTCTAACACAGTTTCAGAAGGACTGGAAGACATTTCTGGAAAAAGACATATGCCAACATAGTTTATAACAAAGAGCAAATGAGTTGAGGTTTAATTGTACATCCTTTTAGCCTTCATGACTCTTTCAGATCTCAGCATTACTTTCAGATTACTTGAACTTCATAATACAGCTATTTTAGATATGTTAGAAAATTAAAAAAAAAAAAAACATAAAAGGTTTCTATCAGACAGTGGCAATATTTAGGTTTTTAAAAACATTACAGTTTGCATCTCTTCGAGGTATACCCATTTGTTTATGTACTGTATTGAAGGTATTTCTGTTTAGCTTGATTACATTTACATTTACCTTTCTCTCAATATTTGGTTTTATTTTCTAGTAAATATTTCACCAACATGAAGATATTTCTGAATTATTCTGTGTTTCTATCAACAGAAATGCTAAATATAGTCTGCAGCAGTGGCTGCCTTCATTAATATGATTTCAAAACAAACATGATGCTCAGTGTATACTTTATTTCTGCTAGGAGACATCACTTTTCTAATTAAACTCGAATCATAACTGAATGAAAATACATGGAATTCAGAATTATTATTTATATTATACTCTTAATCATTATTACTTTTCTTTTTTACCAGACAGAAGAAAAAAAATCATAGGACAGAGGATGACATTTGAAAAAAAAGGTATTTTCTTTATGAGCAGGCTTTGTTGTCACAAGTGCCATTCTGCCAATAAGGTCTTTAGGTGAATTCTGTTTGTGTCACAAGATGTAGTTTCATCCAGAATTAGTAAATTCATCAAGGAAAAAACCCAACAGATTCTTTGCTATAGAGCTCTGTAGTACTTCTCAGGAAAAGTCTTGCTATTTTAGTCCATGGAAAACTTCTTTGTACTTAAAATGAATAAAGAGAAAGAAAGAAAGAAAAAAAAATATTTATTTTTTTTTTTCAAAGAGCACTAAGGAAGATGATGGATTAAAGCAGATGCAGACTGTTTGCGGTTATATAAGACTATTAGGTACCCTGCTTGTTCTGGCTTTTGTAATTTGTCCATGTCCTACTTTATATAACTCAATCCATTGTGAGCAAAAACATGAAATACCAGAATAGTTCATATTTCATTTTGTCAGCAAATTAGAAGAAAAAAAATATAAAAACAAACACAATAGACATCATATTTGCTGAGTATAAAAGTGAGTATTTTTTCATATCAAAAGAGTCTGAAAAGAACAGAAGGTTAAGAAGATTTCTTTTTACAATGAGCAGATGTGCTTGTTACTGTTGATGGACAAGCTTATCCATTTACATCAATTAATATCAACAGCAAGCACATCAATATGGAAGCTTGTCCTGACGCCTTGATTTTTTCCCATCTGACAGGTAATAGTAGGGCTGGGAAAATGTCACAACAATTTAGTCATGCTTCACTGGCTTTAACTAGTTCAGTGACAATGGGAATGCATCATGCTAAGATTCCTTATGATTCATAATGGTACTGCATTAGTCGGCTATTGCAGAGGATTTAAACTAGTCTTTGTCAATTAAGGGTTTAAGGTCAAATCCTCTTTATGGTTTTTTTCATTTGTGCATTAAGTAAAAGCAAGTTAAAATATTTATGAATGGCACTGAAATGTGGAAACTTTCTTTAGGAACCTGTCTTTTCATATTGAGTCATAACTGAAACCAACAATGTTTGACAAAGAAACGCTATTTCATCACATGGCATGGCTTATCCCTCCCATTCTCTAAAGGCCCGAGCTACAATCTACTCTGTTTTGCCAGGAAAACTTCTGCAGTTAGGAACCTGAAGTCATAAACACTTTAGGCACTGAGATCAAATTATGTCTCAGCACGCTTGACAATGATCAAGACATGACCTTAATATTGCCAACTAATATTTTTATTTTTTTTTTATGCTCATCAAGCCAAGAAATGTTCAAAAACCAGAGCACTGAATATGGGTCAGTAAAAGGGATGCAGGGTAAGCTCTCTGCTGCCCAGCAGGAAAACCATAACAAGGCCTGATGAGCCTGGATAAGATGTGCAGTCCCTGTGGCTGCAGTGGGTGTCCAGCCCACCATCTGTAGGCTGCCCATTCTGCCTTCCTGGGGCCCACATGTCCTACTTTGAGGATGGTTCAGGGAGCAGGGACAAGGAAAAGTTACTGGCTTCTCCCCTGGAGCCTCACCTGCTGGTCAGCCCATTCAGCCCAGGGGGACCTCTGTATCTTCCCTTTATTTCACAAATTGAAAACTGCTGAATGTCCACAAGTTTTCTTCTTGAGGAGAAAGAAGTAATGAGGCATCTTTTGCTTATTTGTTTAGATGCTGCCTCAGTGTTTTCCATGGGTTGCATCAGGGTAGCTGAAAGCATGTCATGTCCAATACAGGCATATTTTATTGTTATGCAACTTTTCAGTGCTTTGGGCTAGAAGTGGCAACATGAATCCTTTTGTGTAGAGACACATACATGCACTTGCACGATTTCTCCACTCAAATATTTTTGACTGAAATATCCATGTTTTCAGATGGTTTCTTTTCTTCTTAGTCCTAGTAAAGGGAGCTATACACGAAGAGAGGATTTAGTGTTCAGCTATAAGTCTCTGATTTAACCTTTCTGTCATGACAAAAGTAAAATCAACTTGCTTCCAATGTAGTTAAATGTTTAGTTAGGTGTGAAACTAGATCTTTGGAAAGGATAGGAAATTACATTGTCTATAAGCAATCAATCATCTGTAAAGAGAAATTCATTTAAAGTGACTCCTTTCTGATTAATTCTAGAAGAGATAAATAGAAAATTATTCATAAATAATCAATGTATTGATAATGTGACAGCTGAGAGGTTGTGTTCTTCAATGAAGATCATTTTAAAAATGCCTGTGGAACAAGAAAATGTTATCTAAATAAGGTCATACAAATTGCATATATGTATTAAATCAACAGCCTAGTTAGAAATTCAATAGGAGTAATTAAAATTTTCTAGTCAGTCTATGACAACTATATGTAAAATATCAGCATGAAAGATACATGAATACTGACGATATTTTCACTAATTCAGAAACCAACACAATAGGTTATGAAAACAGATAATAGAGCTATATATCCAGTGAACATTTCTTATAAACTTACCACATATTAACTCTTAAGCTGCACAAAGGTGTGTGATATATTACCCCCATGGCTCTGCCCAGGCCCTGGAAGTCATATTTTGTAAACATGAATCATATTCTTCATCACAGGTCCTTGAAGAAGTAGCTTTTTGCCCATTGCCAAGGTGATGGGCACATAGTAGAATGTTTTTATGGGGAAGCATGGAGAGAGATGTCCAGTCTATAGGAAAAGACATTTTTTGGGACAGTATGATAGTCTCAGAGAAACCAATGTAAAGAGAGTTCCAGAAATTATCTCCCAAAATTACAAAGGCGGTGGGTTTCATGTGCCAAAATCCTGTGCTTAGTATGGCTCTGAGAGGAATAAAGAAGGCATTGAAATCTCTTAAACATAATCAGTTTCTCCTTTTCTCCTTCATTCTGAGAAACATCTTTTTCTTGAATCCTAAATTTATTTGGGCAAGAGAAGAAGTGATAAGTCATTAAAACACTGAACCTGAATGTTTTTAACTGTATCACTTACTGCTCTATTATTTGGTCACAAATTTAATTAGATTCCTTATGGGGAAAAACTCATTTTTTGTCAAAGATTAAAATGGTAATTTTAACAGAAATTAAAATTTGCATTCAGAGACTTTTCTGAATTTTTTCTCAAAGTTCACTTTTCAGTACACAGACCTCTGCAACATTGTTAAGAAAAGCTGTCAGAAAAGTTAAGATATGAATCCTATCTAAAAGTACTTAAAAGAATACATATTGAGATTACTAGCAATCTCTTTTTCAAAATCAGGAATAATTTGGACCTTTTTCTTGTTTGATTGTTAATTCTTTGGGTTGTTTTTAATTAGGCTATTTGGTGATCTCAATGTTTAGAGACTTATTTCTTTACATTTCAAAAAAAATCCTCTTATAATATGCTATATATAGCAGGAGTATAGCCCAATATCCCACAATGAGCAAACAGAGAAAATAAGTATTAAAATGAAGAGTGAGTATAAGTTTCTTCACATGTATTAAAAAGTTCTCTCCTGTTAATATGAAATTTTTGGGGCAATCTTTGAGAACTAGGCAGGAGACAGCACAACACTGCTGGTGATTAAAAATGGTGAATACAGCTCTGTGCTAATCCCTGATTTATAAGGTGATCACCCTGCAAAAGCTCCTTTAAGCACGGTGCTTGGTACTTAGAATGAAGCTGAAAGAGGTCTAGTAGAGAGCTCTTAGGCTTCTGAGTCATCCAAGGGGGAAAAAATAGCATAGAGAAAGAAATAAAAAAAATTAATTAAAAAAAAAACATAATTAATTAAATAAATAAATAAGTAAGTAAATAAGTACAGGATTCAGGCACAGGTATTGCCCAAGAGATTAAGAGCAAGACACCAAAAAAGCCACAGACAAACAAAGGGCAGGTTTTGTTCATTTGATCCAACAAGAACTTATTTCTGTTCAAAACTTCAATTCTGATACCTACTGATACTTTGCTTTGCTTCATTCTGACATATTAAGGAGATATTAGAGGATACATATTTGGTCTAGAAAGGGTAACCATATGATTTGTAGTCAGTATTTATACTCTTACAGAGGCTGTTTTTCCCTTAGATGCACTGATCTCACCGTCATTGGCCAATTGTCAGCACAAGCCCAGATGGCAAGCAGCTATTGCTAAGCAGCATCAGTGTGTGTGGCCAGTAAGAACTCTGCTTTGGTGGCACAGGTCTTCTGGAAGCAACTTTCTTCCATTTCCCTAAGAAAGAAAACCAAGGGTTTTGCTGTTCTTGAGGTGCTGCAGAAACATGTTGAAATGATCATGTGATCTGTTCTACAAGCCAAAAGAGGTGTTTCTTCAAGGCCTTTTTTAAACTGAGATGTGCTGCTGCTTGCTCAAACCCTCCCACATACAGATGAGGACATAATATAGGGCTATGTCTCATTATGCAACCTACCTCCCACACGCATGTTCTAAAAGAAAGCACTGAACAGCTGCATAGCACTCCTTGGGGCATGAATAGAGTCTTTAATACCAACTCTGAAAAGAGAGTGATTAGTGCTGTTGTTGGCACATGCAGCACCTGAGCATTCATAGTTCAGTTCAATGCAGCTGATGGAGCATCCTGATTTTTGAGGAGAAAGAGCTGCCAGATTTCCTCATGGGATACACCATAGTGACTTATGGTCCAGGCATTACTAAACCTTGTGCATGGAATTCTGATTCATGCTGACTATGGGATCAGTGTCACCCCCTCATTAATTAGCAGCTTATTGTGATTGTTTTGCAAGAATAAAATACCAGGGGCAATGCTACAAGTCAGAGTAACTAGGATGCTACTGGGATGGCACTGCCAGTACCAGAGTGGTGAGTGAGAGCTTTGCCTGATCCACTCAACAGGCAGAGCACTGCAAATAGCAGTCATAAGAGGTCTACATCACACACTGAAGAGAAGCGTGCTGTTGTAGATGGATATGCTCTCTGACAGCTCAGAAAGAAAAAAGAGAAAGAGATTTAGTTGTAAGCAAGGACAGTATACTGGTAAATTAGTCCTATTTATATTCTTTGGCAAACTGAGCACTTTACCCACCCTGTCAGGATGACTGCCTGACCCCAAAAATCTCAGCTGAAGGAGGACTATAAAGGCTTGTAACAGGCAGTGTGAAAAATTAATGCTCACAGCTCATAGCTCATTGTAACAGGGTTATTTATTTATTTAGATTTCTGCAAATATGAAAAGGCAATTTCTCCATATGGCCTAAATGCCACTGATGTAATCTGAAAATACCTCCTGATAGAACAATTTAAGAAGCATCTCTTCACATACTGATCCTCCCTCCCTGCTCGATCAATGCTCTGCTTTTACAATGGCCATTGTATGCCCCCATTTTCAAACAGAGTGAAAAAAGATGAGCCTTGCAATATGCCCTGCAGGTCAAATTCAGGTTATATTAAGTCAGAGAAGGGGAGGAATCCATTTCAATGCTAGTGAGGAGAGGATCTATTTATAAGGCCTTTTTAAACCCTTGCTTCATTTCACAGCATGTATGACAGCTGATTTTCTCCAGCCCAGATGACTACGGCTGCTGGAGTATCATCTTCTCAGTGAAATTAGTCTAGAGCCTTCTTATTCCTAGAAACCGAATAAATAAAATGAATGAACAAGGCAACAGTGAGAGAGAACTGAGGAAAACATCAGCAGATTTTCCTCTAGTCAGCACAATATGTTATGTTTTTATTTCTGTTACTATTACAGAAGTTGTGACATTCTTTCAAGATGTCTAGTGTGGCCTTTAGCGTTGGGATTTTGTTCAGTATTCCAGCAAATAAGAATGTTTGGGAAAATGTACTGCCTTAGTGTTCTGTTCTAGTAGTAGGAAACAGTATTTGTGGGAACCGGGCTACACATTTCAAAAAACTTATACAAGTGTTGGTTCTCACATTTCTTAAGTACCAAAAGTTCAGCCTTCACTATCTGAAGATCTAGCTTTTGCAAACACTTAAGCACATGATAAACAGTAATTTCATTTGTAAACACACACCTCTACGGGTTTCACCATATATTATTTTTGCCATACACTATTTTCACCATACTTGCTTTACCTACAAATATATATTCATTTTAGTGAAACAAAACATGATATATGGATTGATCCCCACTTTTTATATTGTACTAAACAAAAAAGCCATTTAATAGTGCCCTAATAGAAGAATTGTTTCTTGCATATGTTATGAAATATTTTCAGTTTGAGTAGTAACAGAGGATCAACTCTTTGCCTTGCTAAAAAATAAGCTTTTGAACCTGCATAATAAATTGCTTTGTGGTTAAAATCATTAGATAAATTAGTTTCTAGAGAAGCTATTATAATATAAAGCTTTTAAATCATCTTCTCAGATAATATCACAGGAGCTCTGACCACTATCCTAGATTGCCCTTTGTTCAAGAAACAGCTACACTTGCATTAGAGAAGAACATTGAAATTATGAAGGTAATTTCCAGTCAAGGAGTACCTGCAGAGAAGAGGTAGTTTGCTTTGATTTATTTTTTCATATCACAAATATGTACATATTATTAAATTATGTATAGTGGATACCTGTCTGTGGAAAGGGTAGAGAGAGTATTTTTGCAAATGACAATCAAAATCTTCGCTGTTACACTTGGGAATATTCAGTGCTCTGAGAATGGCTTTCTGCTACAAAGGTCTGATGGCTATGTGCTGTTGAGTGCTGGTCTGGTGTAATCAGGAGTCAGGGTGACATAGCTTTTCTCAGAGAAGTGACAATAAACTCTGTATCCACTCATGCTACCACAAAGTCGGCACTTCTTATATATTTCCCAATGAGAAAACAATGGCAGAACTTCTGCAATTACTTACTTGTAACTAAAAGGTTTAAAATATGTATGAATGCCTTATTTCCTGATTGCAAGTTAAGATGGTCTTGTCCTCCAGGTGACTCACCAAGAAGTCTCAGAGAGGACAAGCTGTACCCTAGTGGTGAGTTTCCCCTAACTGCAGCAATCTAAAATATAAGCCTCCATTCCAAGGTAGTTCTCTACGTTCTTTCTATGGGCAGTGGAGAAAACACCATAGATCAAAAAGAATATTTATCTTAGATGCCTTTCTTAAATTTGGTGAAACAGCCCCTGGAAATCCTTATATCTCTCAGCTAGTTATGGACGAAGGCAAGACTTTTTAATAGCTACATTTAGGAGACCAACTAATATATTTTAAATATTTAAAATTTCAATATAATAGCTCATAAATTACTGAAAGAAATTACAAGCTGTTAAAAAGGCAGAGGTACATACATACATGTGACTCCTCTTGCTTTATAGTTACAATGAAATATTAAAATGCATAAGACCAAATAAACCTTGTAGGGTTAAAAATGGGCTTTTTAATATCAAGAAAGCGAGATTTTTCTTATTTAGTTTGGCAAATAGCTGGACAGTGTGTTACGACATCAGTTTGTTCTCAGTTCTTAAGGAGTATTTTCAAACTATTCCAGCACTTACAAGAAGCCACTTATCACCACACTGAAGAACAACTGAAAGTCTGGTCTTTACTTAGAACTCTTTGTTAAGGACTTCTTATACTTAACTTTTGAAATCCTTGACGCTGCCACTGGAGATGTTTGTTGAATGGCTTGTGCAAGTCCCCTCAGATCTGCTTGCCCCATGTCCATGCCTTGAGTGCAACAGCAGTTACTGTTTCTTTCAAATGTTTTGGTCTTTATGCATATGTATACTTTTCAGATGAAAAGTAATACACCCTGAATAAACTGTAAAAACAATGTTGCAGGAGTTTGTTAGCACCATTGTGATTATTTTTAGCATTGGACTTCTAAATCCCCACACTAACATTGTTTGAAGAGGATGGGTGTAGCATTTCCATTCTAAAAATCATTTTAAATAGATGAAAAAATTCCATTTGTTGGCTGGAGTCAGAAAGTTTGCAAAGCTAGAACGTCTTTCTTTGAGTAAGTTGTTGAGGTGGATTACAGCCTCACAGAGTTACTTTCCCCTCACATACACAGATCTGTGTGTGAATAGGACCAGGTATTACTGAATTACTGGAAGGTGATTTGGTAGATGTTTACAAGAGATCAGATTTTTATGGCAATGGTGAGAAGCGAAGGGAACACTATTGCACTATTTATGCTGATATCAAGTTTCACTGACTACCCTGTATTGTGCTACAGGTACAGTAGTTTTCACTTCCAGAAACTGGGAATAATTCCAGAGGAATGCATCTGGATAACATTTGCCTGTTACTCTCCCCAGAAAAGAATTAGTCACCAAGGGCCCTATTCATAAAAACTAATTCAGGCCCTTTCCACATGAATATCACGTCTTTATGTGGAAAAAGTGTGGTGCGTGCTTTTATTTCTACATAAAGAATCTTTTTCTGTGATTAATGGATTTATTTCCCCCTGTCTGTAAATGGACACCTCCCTGATTTGTTAAAGAGATTGAAGCCCATAGCAAAAGTGGGAGTGGGATGAAGAAGAAACTCCTGGCTTTTAGGACTATATATTTACGGCATTCGAAAACTGTTACAGTATAAATTATTTGACTACTTGAGCAACAGAGTGCTTGAAAATGTAGAGGGAAAAGCGGTCAGTCCTTCCTGAATGCAGAGATTTTTATGAACTGGCATAAGGTTTTTCTTAAGGTTTACAGTTTCCTATTAACTTCTCAGTGTTGAGGAAGCCAAACCTTCCGCTTTGTTTTGCGTTTTGTAAAATCCTGCTTCCAGCAGGAATGAGTTAATCATAATTGTGTGATAGCTTTAATCAGCCCACAGGGTTGATAAATTGGATTGATTGGAATCACATCGTTAGCATGTGAATTTTGGTGGAATTTTAATAGCCACCAGGGGTGCAAAAGATTTATGGCAGAGCCAGCTTATGATTTTCTTTTGGTTGAACGCTCATTTTAATGTCCTGTAACATACACTAGACCTTGCCTACTGTTCAATTTGTGCTCTGATGAAGGGTTTCAACATACTGTAAGTTCAGATCATTACATTTCATGTGCAATACAGTATATAACTAAAATATTATGTTTTACTTCAATCACTCTAGGGAAAAGTATCATTTTATTGCAGTTGCAACTACAGCTGCAGAACACTGCTTGAATGAGGCTCACGTGGCTCTCTGGGTTTTGATGGATACAGTCCCTGTCTTGGTTTTACCAAGAAAATATTTAGAGAAATTTGGCTAGGAGTCTCTTGGATGTTTATGACACTCCCCAATGTCAGTGAAATCCAATGTATTACATACATTAAAGTTATGAGAAATGCAGTGGAAAGGACAAACGAGCCCAAGTTTCAGTTAGTGGTTCAGACTGTGTGAGTGTACTGATTGAGTGCTCTGAGTGAAGATGACAAGGAGGGGAAAAAAGACTATTAGGGCTAACTTGATCCATATGATAAACCCTGATGCCAGTAGATAGAAATAATGAGATAATGTAACCCATGTGAAACATGGAGAAACAAAATGTTTCCTGTCATAAGACCTAAGCTTTCAACTTGTTATGCAGTGGTGTTTACCCCTTGTCTATAAATTAGGAGTGTCTGTCAAATTATGAGCACTCACCAGATTTTTCATAAAGCATAACAAAATTTTCAACTGTAAAATTTCCATTAATTAAGGATAATATAGCAAAATGGCACCAATGTCTTCTCCATTGCCCTATTAACTGTGTAGCCTGCCTTTCTTGTTACAAAATATGCAAAAATACCAAATATCATTTCAGACTTTTCTTCGAGTGCCATTTTCTGGTTTGGTTGGGATTTTTTTAATTGAGTGGAGTTGTTCAGTTTTGAGAGGGTTTTTTTTGGTTATTGTTGGGTTTTTGTTATTGTTGTTGCTAGTTTTTGACAGTTTTACAATATTATAGCCTCAAACGATCTGACTTTGATACAGTCAGGACTTGGAATGCAGGAAAATAATAATTTAGAAGAAAGGATCCAGAGAACCAAAATTCCTGAGTCATCCCATCCACTACAAAGATCAGCACTGCCACAGGGCAAAAGCCACAGAACAAGAAAATTAGAGGCTGTACTGTTTTTTTTGATACTTTGCTTTTTTTTTTCTTTCTCTGATAAACTAAGCAATTGACTGTACTTGTAATCAAATATTAGCAGTCTCTTCAGGTATTAGAACCAAGTGTTCCTTATTTTGGCATCCATTGGTCCATTGACCATTAAGCAAGGTAATTTAGAAGTACAGTCAGTTATCACTGTTTTGCTGGAAGAATGGCCCTCTGAACTTATGTTTCTGATTGCACAGAGGCTCCATACTGGAGGGCATGTTTAGTGATCATTTTGTAATGGTATAAAAACATTAGAAACACAGAAATAAATGGAGCATTCTTGGGCAAATTAGATTAGCTTGAGCTCTTTCCACATGTGATTGGAGATGATCTAATTGGCCTGTGGCATTAAGTAAGTTATACTGAGTGTTTGAATATAATGCATGTATGTTTACAATAATAAATGCATTAGAAGCATTTTTATTGTCCGTCTCTCTCTTAACATACTTCCTGTTAGCATGAACTGCACTGTACTTGCCATGGTAAAATGAAATACTGCTTCATACCAGTGTAAACTATTTTCTTCTGCTTGCAATTTCACCTCTTCTTGAGGTCTCTTCTTAATCTAAGGACTGATCCTTCAAAGCAGAACATTGTTGAGGAGCAGCACTGCTATTGAGGAGTTTCCTTGGTACATTTTAAAAAGTTATAATCATTAAACATTTGCTACCAAGGATAACAGAGACAGACAGACAGACAGACAGACAGTTGGATAGATTATTAGTTTCTTTCTATGTTGGCTGGCTTCACACACAGATCACCTGAATTTAGGTCCTGTTTACACTTGCACACGTCAGGGAATAAGCAAAGAGTGGACTCCCACAGCAAGCAGACAAGGAAGTCTTTACAATAAGATGATTGCTTTTGTATGGATCTGTTTATAACAAGAAGTTACAAAGTTAGGCAGCCTTATACAACTAGCTTTGTATATTGCAGAGAGCCTTAAGATAGCCACCACACATGAATTCATGACCTCACAGAATTCTTTGGAATTTACCCAGTGAGGCCAGAATTTCCCTCTGCAATTTATAGTGGTTGAAACACAATTTTTGAAGACATCAATTAGATCCTCTAAGGACTAAAAAAACACTGGGGTTTGTTTTCAGTCCAGAAAATAATAACTTCTAATGGGACAGTTTTGTTATTACCCTGTAAAATTGTTCATCTACCACTTTTCATGATGTTCTTTTGATGATCATGAGCACAAACAGCTCTAAAAGATAGATGGAGAGATGACAAACAAGAAGGCTACAGACAACATTAAATGCAGAATATCAGTTTGCTTTAAAATTCTTCCCTTTTAGCCAATAAATTTAATTTTGTGTTGAAATGAAATAAAATACTTGACAGTATCATCCTGAGTATATACTATTATAATAGCATTTTTGAGCAGGAGAAACTAGCATCCAGGAAAAAAAAAAGAGCTTCTCATATAAACATTCTCCAACTGTTCTCTATACCCCTAAATATAATTCAGCAACCTGATCTGCTTCATATAAACAATCAGCTGTGACTGAGTGACTCCAAACAAGTTACAATAGGGGTGAATTTGGTTGTTAGTTACGGGGAGCTTTCTCTGACAGTTTTCTAGGCATTGGGAGGTCACAGGTTCATGATTACCATTTGGCCTGCTGTAAAGGGAAAACAAATCAAAAAGCCCAGTTCTACACCACCACAGATGTCTTGGTTGATACATAGTAGTTTTAGTCTAACTGCTAAATGATGTCTCCTGTAAAAAAAAGACTTCTGAAAATTTCTATTAATCGCATGCATAAGCAGAGACAGCAAAAACACAACAAAAAGCCCCTTAAAAAAAAAAGTTGTAATTTTCACCTCTAAAACCCCCTAGAAAATTTTAATGCAGAATGTATTCCTTTATCTAATTCTGTTCATCTCTCCACCACTGGTTTTACTTTTTACTTTAGGTAAAGACTCTATCACCCATATTAGTAATAAAGATCACTGCATTTATCATCACAAATATAAGAAGCTTTCTGCATGTCTGACCTGAAGGAAATTGCTTACTCATTGTAAGGAGTTACACACACAGCACCAGCTCCCAGAGACAGTACACTTTTTGCATTTCCCCTCTGCTGTACTTTGTGCGTATGTGCAACATAATTTGAGTGGGAGATGAAACTTCCGCTGAAATGCTAACTGCCAAAATATACAGAAACTTTCAAAAAGGAATACCACCCAAAACAGCTAATACAGCTCTAGCAGACCAGAAATTTGTTTAATATAGTTAGACTTCTCTTTATCTCTTTTCTTCGTTTGTATCACTTTTCACTCAAAGGTAGCCTCTGGGGCCTGGGAGGGAAGTAAGAGGTTTGAAATTTTAGGACTTGCATTTCTGTGCATAGTGCCATCTGTTTATTCAGGTTCAATCCTCTGCAGACAGCAGGGATGAGGCCAGGGGAACCAATTTATTCTTTCCTTCTTCCAAGCTTTTCCTTGAAAAGGTCTGTGCCCAGAAGTTCTTCCAGTCCTAGTTGTTCCTCAGGTTTCTGCTTCAGGAGTCTGTGAGGTTTCCTGTTGACTGCTCTGCACTCTTGTGCAGTGTATCTCCTCTGCTCTTTTACATCCAATTCCTCACACTCATCATCATCTTCACAGAAAAATAGGAAAATCCCCTTCAAGCAAAGGTCAGTTCCTTAGTCAATTTACATGAGGCTTGTTCAGGTTGATGAATTCCCGCTGTTTGCACCACTGGGAAAATTTACTTGTCTGTTAAATTATATTTATTATGGAGAAAACATATTATTGTTTGTACTAGCTTCAAAACATTTCATGAAGCCTGAATGCCACTATATCAGGGCAAATCACAGCTCTCCACATTTTGTCACAGAACTAAAAAAGGAAGCTTATTATTTTTTTCCTTTATAGGTTTGGCCCCCGTCTCCAATCCAGGTTTATATCCATAGATTTTGCAGGAATATAGCCAAGGCTCTTCTCCCTTATGGCTGTTACTGGTAATCTTAGTTATCTGAGAGGAGTCTTTGTAAGAGAAAACATGAGACAAGTTTACATGCTTGGACCTCATACTTGTTTCTAGCACAATCTCTCAGTTTGCTTTAGCTTCATAGTGTATATCTGTGCTCCTGCTCCTGAATGACTCAGGCTTTTTGGGGACATGATCTTTATCTCTGTGCAGTACAGTTTAGATTGTTCTAGAACAGTCAAAAAAGTCTTAATCCCAAACCATACTGTTGTCATAGATATAGTTTCTCCTTTACAACTGTCCTACATTCTCATTTATATTCTCATACAAATAAGAATCAGGTCCTAATTTTCTAATGGGATTTGACATTGAAAGAATAGTTCACATCAAAGATCTAAATTGGCTGCTTTTGAATTCAATTCTGAATTAAATGGAAAGCGGCTTTGTCTCTCAGTATAAATCTCTAATGGTATCTGGCCTTGCTGACATTTACAGGACTGCTGCTCTATATTTTCACTGATACAAGCACTCTCTCTGGGGAAAACACCATCAAACTGTAGCTCTTCTGGCAGCTTTCTTCAGTCAAATTTCTTTGCATCCACTTCCCTTCTCATTATTTTGAAGTGGAAATCCCACGGCTGTAAACTTGAAAACACATTATATCAAGTCAAATCATGACTGTAGTTACTGGATTTTTCTAGCTCTGGTGTCTCTGTATCTAATTTAAACTTCATGTCTCACTTTCTGCTTGATCCAAAATTTTCTCACCAGAAAGAAAGGCAGAAAACTAGTCAGCTTTGCCTTCTTTATTTTCATTTCAGAAATGAAATGCTTCAGGGAACAAAGTAAAATAAAAAAGAAAAAAAGGTATGACCATTTTCCTTTTTTTCTAGTTTAACATTAGAGTGTAATGGAATGCCCAGCTCTAGACATCTGTTTTGAGCCTACAGAGGCTCCAGATGGTCATTCAAAGCACTCACTTGAAGAGCCTGTATTAACTGCATGTGAATGCTGCTCAGGTATGGAATGGGTACCCAGGAATAGAGGGGCTGCACAGCAAAATATGTCACTAGCCCATCTATCCAACTCCCAATTTCCAGCAATAACCATATCAGATCCTTCAGCTGATTCATGTCTAAACAGAGGAAATTCTGATGTAAACTGTTGGGAAAAAGTTATGTAGCAACAAGAGTTTCTTAATTAATCCTCAATGAATATTGAGGGTTTGGATAGTTTTATCTTTTAAATCCTAGCTTTAGAAGCTGAGTACTTCTATGAAGTTGTTACATGTTCAGCCTTATGTGGGTGTCAGCAAGCTTGTCTAAAAAATATGCAATGTTTCCAAAGGACCAATTGTATATTTTCTGAAAAGGATTTAATTCTATTACTGTAAAACTTGCTGCAGTCCAGATTCTGTGTACAACTTGTTCAGGGTCCTTTCAGGACCATCAGTCTCTGTCAGTCTGTAAAGGCTGAAACTCTTATCTTTGTGAAAGCTGGAGTGCAGGTAAGTACAGGGCTGTTTCATAATCAGGTCACAAAGTACCTGTGCTTTGTTTGTGGGTTTGTTTTTATTATTTCTGAAGGGTTTCGCTCTTTTCAAAAGAAATTATTCTAGTGCTGTCAAGGCAGAACCACATTCTCAATTTTATTACCCTTCCAACTATTAGAGAATTTGAGGATTCAGCAATATTTTCTTTTCCTCCAGCTTTCACTGTTGTTCATCCTGTGGACGTTGTTTATGAATGAAGAACAGTTATAAAAGGAGGCTGATAAAGCCTCATCTAAAATCATTATCAGCAAGTACTCCCCGGGTTTGGGAGTACAATAGATGAATAGAGTATTCTGCACTTGAATGCTGCTCATCTTATATAACGAATAAGCTTTCACCAAAGTGCCAAAACCTCTCTCCTGCATATTAGTCAGTCTTAAGATGTACCAAAATTTTAAATAACTTATTCAACAGACATATTACTCGTTATGATTTTTTTAAAGCGAGTTTGCATGAAATGTAAAATGTAAGTTCTGTTGAACTATACTTATCCTCCCCTGCATGAGATTTTAAAGGTTGTTTTAGGATTAAAAATTAATTCAAGGTCCCTGGCTAAATTCTGATCTCACATTTCACCAGAGTCAAGCATTACCTGGGAAAGAATGGATTGTCTCTGGGTTATATCAGTATAAGTAGGTCTGCAAATTTGGGGCCCAAGTTACTATGACAATAATTTCTTTTTACTCTGCAAATGTTTATAGACAGCTTCTAATGTTTTTGGCACGTATTTTCGAGGTGTGTTCCAAGATAAAATGCAATAATTTCACTGAAAAAACACAAATTTTGAGGCAAATACAAAAGATAACTTCTCTACTCAAAGATTTGCATTCAAAAGTATCTTCATTTTAGCAGGACAGCAAGCTTCTATCAACAAAAAAGAAAATATTTTGCCTGTGCCAAATAGTGAGTAACTTCACAGCTCTCACTGAAATGCTACAGCAGTTATTGCATAGGCCAAAGACTATTGGGCTCCTCTGAAATCTTTAGGCTTAAAGCTACTAGTTTTTACTGACAATTTAACTTCCATCAGTCTTGCTAACAGTGAACTGAGAATATTTTTCCAGACTCTTGATTTTTTCCATACTGTTTGTCATCTGTTTTACCGTATAAGGAAAACACAATTACAGTAAAGATTGAAACAAAAATAATTTTTCCTAAATTCATGAAATTTCATCATAAAACAGGGTCTTTGCAACTAAATATTTTTGGGAATTTTATGTTAATTTGTTTTATGTGCTCATTAGTAGGAGCAGTGAGTGAATTTTTCAGTTTGACTCGGTTTACTACAATGTCTGCATTTTACTTGTGGCTAAACCAAATTGTTTTTTTTTTCTTTTAGATGGATTATATGTATTTTCATACACAACACCCACTATTTAAAAGAAGATAGCTTTTTTCTTATACTTACTCAGAACAGCCAGTTTAATTTATTTAGCATACATCATCAATCAAAAAAGTATGTGGCACATTTCCAAGACTGTCTTGATAAAACATGCTCTGTAAACCTCAAGTATTACTTCAACAAGCAATTATACTATTTTCCAATGTGTAAATATAAATCACAATGAGACTGCATTCTGGAACATATAAAAATGCATGGTGAGGCACTGGAACAGGTTGACAGGAGAGACTGTGGATGCCCCATCCATGAAAGTGCTCATAGCCAGGCAGGATGGGACTTTGACCAACCTGATCTACTAAAAGGTGTCCCTGTCCACAGCAGGGGGATTGGAACTGGATGGTTTTTAAGGTCCCTTCCAGCTCAAGCCATTCTGTGACTATAATTCTGTGATTCAATGAAAAAAGAGAGCAGAAGGAATTATTTAAACCCTGGATACAGGTATCTCTGCTTTGGTATACCAGAGAGATCAGTCACAGTTTTTAACACATCTCCTCAATCTTTGAACAAAAAACTGGAGTGGTATTTAGGCTCCTTGGGGTTGTTGGGCTTTTTGGGTTGGTTCTTTTTTTTTTGGGGGGGGGTGTTGTATTATTTTATTTCTATTCACAAAAGTAGGTTAGGGATATAATAGAAAATATAACGTGTTTGGTGATGAGCATTTGTAATCTAAGTAAATAGTACTCAGAACAAAAGACAACAATATGACAGAGTAGAAATCAAATATTTTGTAGGGTAATACACAGTGTAATGACATATAGCTATTGTTCTTTACTGCCTTATTTTTAATATTTTTTTCCTTTCTTTGTAGAAAGGGCTGGACTTGCAGGTCACAGAGAAAAACCTTGTATTTTAAAGAAAGCTTAAAACTGCAGATCTGAGTGCTTTATCGTAGATCAACTCATATAACAAATCCTATAGTATTTCTACCATCATTTAATGATGGGATTTAACATGATGGCCTGGATGGTTCTTTGTCTCAAGGAAACCATAAATCATAAGTCTTTCAGACTTGGAAGAGGAACGATCCCTCCCCACAACCTCTGATTTTCACAGACATTTCATAGTCTTTGGCCCTCTGCTAGAAACAAGTTAGGTAGACCTTTGATCTCATGCTCTATGAGCTTGTGCAGTCTTTGATTATCATTCTATGAAAGTTTAGCTTCAAATAGAGCCTGTTCTCACTGTGTCCTGATTCTTTGTCTATCATTCTTACTTTTCCTTACATTCCCTCATGTGTAGCCGGCGTTAGCAAAGAATACCACCTCGCATGGATTTTATCTAATACTGCTTCCTATGGGGGCTGGATGTGAATGGGGAATGGCATTTGATAATCTCTGACTCCATTGTAAATGAAATTTAAATTAAAAGCAGCTGTTTCTTTTAAAGTGAAAGACACATCTGCATTAAATATAATACAACTTCATCTGGCTTGGGCTGCCAACACTTCAGTGAGTGTCAAATAGAAGATTCATATGGTTTTGGTCTTGTCACTGAGTGTCATCCATTTTGCTAAGCCTTTTGATTTCTTTTCAGAAAGGTGGGAAGGAATTAATTTAAGTAGTTTTTACATAGTTAAATAATGACTCTCCTTTCTCCCCCTTGCAAAGTAGGCAGCTTGATGAATTTGGATAGTCTAGTACTAAGGTTATCAATATATGAGTAGTGTTTGCCTTTGATGGTGGGGACTCATGAACACTGGATTAACCAAAAACAAAAGAGGCAGTTGGGAACCAGGCAGACCCAAGCTCACAGCCACTCCTGGGAAAGACCTTTTCTGGAGGTTGGCATGTGGGTGTTGCAGCTGTGAAAGCTCAGCAGATGAGTGGCTACAGGTGTTGGCTTTGTTTTTACTCCACATATATTTGTACGAAAATGGGCATTGGTGCCAAGGACAAAGAAAGATTGAGCCAAGCTGTTATAAAGAAAAAAAATTTGCTTCTGACACAATACAATCTGTATTGCTTGTATGACAGCTATATGGTGTTCTGGAGAGTTCTGTTTATGAATAATAATGGAGGTTCTGGCAATGTTGGTGGCAGTACTCAATGGAGAGTGAAACAAAGGACATTTTGTTTCACGGTCATATCTTCTGTAGTCAGGCATTTTGGAATTCTATAATCACAGTGTTTCCCTTCCTAGTTTCAATTAGGTTCTTATGGTCTTGTACACTTTTTTCCACTGGTTTAAGCAAGATTATCTAGCAGAGTTTTAAATTAAATGTCCTTAAAATTACTCATTCAAATGTGATTGATTAGGTTGCCAAAACTGGCTCCATCTTCTGACAGGTGGAAAGAAGAAAGGAATGAAAACAAAAAGGAAAAAAGATGGGGAGAAAAGCTGTCCAGGATTAATTTTTGTACAAATGTTTTATCTGAGGTGGAGACAAGGATAATCCCATCTTTACACTATACTGATAAACTGGTGCAAATGTCTCTTATTGTAGAGGATGACTCCAGAATTTTGAAATTGACCTTGAAAACTTTTACTTCCTGAAGAAATTCTTGTGACAAGGAAAAAATATATTTTCATCTTCTTTGTCCCTTTCCCTAGCATTTCTTCTCTACTTGGTTGTATCCTGGTGGAAGGAGAAAAGGAGAAGCACAATGCAAATTTCTGACTAGCACAGAAGGAGTAGGTACTCTGGAGGAGGGAGGGATCCCTTTCCCAGCCTGCTGATCTCCAACATGATGGTCATGAAGCAGGGCTTGGACCTTGGCATCCATCAGATGCTCAGCTGGTGATGCCCCTTCCCTGGAATCCTGAAAAGTAAAACCGCATTGAAAGACAAAATATTATCCTTTCTGGTACAATTTCAAACTATTTCTCATTCTTTTTGGACCACTTCCCTACTTGTTCACTTTATGTTTTAAAATCAGATCTTAGAAACAGCCCCAAAATAGCTTGTCAAAATCACATGTCACATGCAAGAGACTGATTTATGGAGAATACTGTCTTCAGAGAATTTGGTGGAAGTTGGATTCCTTTGCAGACTTTTCTTTAAGGAAACAGACAATATGAACTGTGAAAAATGGAGTACCTTTCCAATCCATTCTTCTATTCACAAACACAAATCTTTCTTTAAAAATAAAAGTCCTGGACCACAAAGAGGATAATTCTGCCCCAAAATAGCCCCCCATCTGTCTATACATATTTATATATGTAATATACATATGATACATATTACATATACATGCAATTTGCTATTTCTTCTCAGACAGGACAATATTTTACTTGCATGTTTAATAGGCCTGTTTAAGTAACACCAAACAAAGTAATTACAGGATTTGTAGGATTTGCTGCACTAATGTGAACTATACCTGATTTTGGCTTTGAGAAGGAGCAGTGTTCTTCTCAACAAGGAAAAGAAATCACAAATGGGGAGTAATCTACCTAGCAGCACTGAATTTCCTCCTAATCTTTATTACCTGGCAATATATTTTACACCTCTAAATACATATAGTAGTGTCACTTGCAGATTTGAAATTATGACAGTTCAGGAGATAGTTATTATCTGGAACAAAATCTTCATTTCAAATGGCAACATTCTTACTGAGGACCAGTTGGAGCTATTCAGTTGTGTTTTGGGTACAGTTAGGTCTTGTTAATTCTCTATCCCACTCTGGTAAAGTACTGATCCTTCAAAGATATTTTTTGATGGAGGGGGCGGGGGTTGGCTGTACGCATAAAGAACAACTTTTTGCTTGCTGTTTGTTTGGAAAGCAAATCAATCTAACTCGTAGTATTTCTCACTAAAGGCCTATACTTTTGACCTCCAGTTTGACTCCAGACATTTTTATTTTCTTGTATGATTCTCCTCATTACCAATAATCTTATCAGGTGATCATGCCCCAGGTCAGCCTGGTAATCTCTCCTATTTATCCCACAGCTTGGATAGAAACCTTAATAATTCAGCACATTTTCCTAAAGAAATGCCAAGTTTTCTTTGAATGTATATTCCCAGACTACTTAGTCCAGCAGTATTTGTTAACCAATTGGCAAAATTTTCGCTGCTGAAACTGAGAAGCAGCTTTACAGACTTGACTTGGTTAATTCTTTTTAACATAAACTAGGTTAACTTCTGGTTAGCTCAATGCAAGGTGTGGAGCCAGCATTCTCTCCTCTTTGTGGCTCCATGGACACCTGTTGAAGGAAGCAGGATTACCCTCCAGTCTGTTGCAGGAACACTGGCTGCCATCCTTGTCCCTGCCCCATTCAAGGTGGTGGGATGGTGTCCCTGTAAGTGAGACCACTGCCTCAGACAGACTTGTCATGGCACTTGGTGCAGTTTCCTGACTCCTTGTCCTGGCCAGCCCTCACCAGCACCTAAACAACCTGTTACTGCATGTTTCTCTTCTAATTCCTTTCCCTGGACAACTTGGACCCAACTAGATTACAATTCTGTCCCACTTTATTTCTTTACAATGTGTCATATTATTAACCATTTTTCTGTGTTTTGATTAGTGTTAACAAGTACATCAAACTAGATTCCTACTACTCAGAGTTCAAGTAATATATGGGCAATAAATTCTGAGAAAAGTAAAGACACTTTCTGGCAGGTATTTTAAATTTTACATAGGTCAAGAAACTTTTCATTGCTCTGGGTTTTGCTGCTTTTTCTTTTTTAAATCCTTTTGTAAAGTCATTTCTCTGTTGTGTCAGCTATGCTCTGAAAGCAGCAGACTGTAAGCCAACGTATCTATTACCGCAGAGCTCTGTCAGAAGCTGTGATCAAGCCAGAGGAGCACCCTGGGAGCAGAGCAGAGTTGCTGTACAGACCCACAGCAGTGTGATTATGCTTCACCAGGATGTGCCTTGGGCAGGCTGGAGCCCCATCCCATGGGAAACTGGTACACGAGACTGCTCAGCAGTTCCATCTGTCCTACCTGTGTGAAACTGCTGAATCACCAAAGAAACTCCAGTGGGATTTGCAGGAATAAATTTTATCTCATAACATAATGGGGACACCATCAGTGGACCCATTTCTGTTTTGATCAATACCAGGGCTGTCTCACATTGTACAGATGCTTTCTGAGATATTTCTCTGTGTCATCCTCTCAGATGACAGGATATGAATGCCATTTTTAGATTATATACATAAAGTGTGTTAGTTAGCATATGACAGGCAAAACTAAAATGTTAAGAACTGTGAAAACTTGGGATAAACCTGAATATGTATGACCAGCAAAATGTGGAAATCTGCTATGTAAGATAATAGAAGCACTTATTTCCTTTTTTTAAAGTCTTAAGAAAATAAATAAAAAGGTGGGGAAAGGGGTTGAATCACTGGTGTCTTGACCAGAAAACCATCAAAAGCTTTTGTAGTTGTTGGTAGGTAGATTATTCCCATAACTTTGCATTATTAAGCCACACTTTGAACAACCATATGTTTCCCAGCATTAAACCCTGAGAACTTCTCTGGTGGCTGCTTCTAAGAAAATGCAGCAAGGTTAATTCTGGTCTAATATTACAGTCTAAAAGGTCAGTTGTCCAGTCAAGAATTCATGCCTCTGCATAACTTGGCTTGGCAAAGTCTTTGATTTTCTAGATCAAAACCAGCCTTATTGTGTTCATTGTGCCTTACATTCAGCCTCTCCTACTGATATGGATAACCAGGAATATCTACAGGATTCAGTCTCTTCAATTATTTGGAGATTTGATGGGACTTTAAATATAACATGTTGCTGCAAATAATTATTCTTGGCTTGTCAGTGAAAACAAATATCTTTTCATGTCTCTCTCAAGTCCTTTCAGCATTCCTCTCCCACAGCACTTAACAAAAGTGTTCTCTCAGCCATTGCAGACAAGAGTCAAGGCAGATCCAGATTTTCATACAGAGAGCACAGAAGCAGTCAACTGTTTGGAAACAGAACTAGATATTTTCATCTAGAAGAGAAAAATGTTCTCGAGTACAATGATGCAGTGCATCCTTTTGCATGTATATTCTTGGAAAATTAATTGTATTACTGTGATATGGCCATATGTTACATAAAAGGATATATGTTATGAATTCTAAGAGTGATCAGATCCAGAATGTCTACTTGCAATGGAGCAGAGCGTTACCACACAGAGCTTTATTACAAAAGTAAACTGCAGTCTTGATAGTGGATTCCTCATTCTGGGATGTACTGACTATATTTATTCCATAGAAGAGATTAATGGAATGTTTAAACAGAGATTTTTGCAACCTTCATCCTTGTTGGTAGATGCTTTTGTCTTTCTGTCTTAGCTAGAAGCATCATGTGTCTTTCAATGGAGCTACTTGACAGTTGACATTTTCTGCTTTTACTTCTACTCCAGCTGCTAATTGCATATTTACAATCCTTCAATCAAGAGGAAAAGAGAAACAGATTAGAAAAATTTTCAGTCTGTCAAGCAAACCATACATATAGTGAAACATCCACTCATTAAACATGGAGAACTTTTATGGCTTTAATAATAAGTGTTATAAAGGGCACAAAGGTATTATTAATTCTGAAGGAATGCAGGGCTGGAAAAACAATAAGTCATTTTGACAGATGCTATGAAGACTATTACCAAATGTTATGTTTACTTGAATAGGATCAATTTATAAAACAAGGTCCATAAAAAAACTACAGCCTAATCAATTGAGATGCCCTGTTACAAACAACAGCTAATGGAGCAAGGTACTGATATATTGATTAAAAACTGAATTGTGATCCTGGATTTTATAAAATTAAGATAATTGGTAATGTGTGCTGCTTCTGTACATTAAATTAAACACTGTGGCAATTAATTGAATTGCTATAATAAAAATTTAACACTGTAAATGCTTTTTTCCTAAGGAAGTGATTTTTTTCTGAATGTGTGATTATCTTTCTAAAAAGAATCTACAAATATTTATTATGTAAATATAGCAAGATACAGGAGCATTTGTTCCTGTGCTGTAATCACCAATTAATTCCTCCATATATCTCTCATGAAAATTAAATTTGGGGGACATAAGAAATTCTCCTTTGTTTCTGAGTGTGCTGGTTGCAATCCTGAACATAATCAAGCAAGCTGACAGTATGTATGATTATATATGATGCCACTCTGCAGGAGACAGTTCCAATATTGTATCTACACTCCTCCATTCATTATTGGCAAACATGTGCCTGGAACTCACTGCAATGTTACAACTGGCATTTTGAAATACTGTGATTTCTTTTTCTTGTAGCCAGAACTTGTATTCCCCATGGGATTTATGTACTGCATTGTATTATTCAGTATATGTTCATGACTTCCAGTACTATTAGGAAAAGCTATGTGTATACATTCAGACCAGAATATATCTCATAGATATCAGATTTCAGAAAATATAACATACAGTTGCTTTAAAACATGAGGTTAACAAAATAAGAACTGAAAGACAAGGAAGAGAAAAACAAGCAATTTAAAAACCATTCACCCAGTACATTGATCCTGTACCCTCTCTTTCCATAGTAAATCATTAGTTACCTTTAAAAAGTCAATACAAGCTGGCATAGAGCTGGTAGGAAACCAAACTTGAGCCTACACTGCTCAAAAACTTGAAAAATATTATTCATTTAAAAGGAGCAATTGCCCTGAAACCTGAAAACTGGTGGACACACACAAACCACTCACTAGGCCACAAAATACCCTTTAGAAGACCTAAACTGAGTGTGGCAATAATAGCACCAGAGTGTGCAGAGCTAAAAAGGCTAACTGGTGCTCGGGTCACTGTAGTGGGGCTTACAAACTCTGGTTCCAATTGTGCCAAAATACTATCAGCTTTTCACTTTCCCTCTCAGAGGCTCTGTCTCCATGAACTTAAAATGAGGATACTGATAATGTTAACAGCTTAGAGATCTACATTCAAAGAGCAGAAGGATTTGTATCAATGCAGTTTATCAGTTCCATCAGTTGGATAAGGATATAACCAGTGGAACTTCGCAGAGAAGCACAAGTAAGGCCAAATACGTCCATAGACTGCAAGGCATTTACACCTCTTCTGCTGTTTCTGTCTCTTCAAAGGATGTTTTGCTCTTTCTAAGGGGTAGAATAAAATCTGATTTACTAGAGATGCCTGCTCCCTCACCCTCATTAAGCAGAAGAGGGGTTAATAGAGTATGTTTACCTGATCCTCTGCAGGCAGCTGTACGCTATCTTTGGCCCAGCATGGAGCAGACAAGGTCTGGGGACTTCCAAAGGCAAATTTGAGAAACAGTGACTAATGCTTCTTTCAGCTGGGTCAAAGAAACCTTTGTCAGGGGTATTTGAGGTCTAGCTAACATCAAGTCAGGGCAGAAGACCATGTAGACATCCTCAGAGCAGGGAGTGCTGGTCTCCTCCAAGACCAGGATGTGGCACCATACCCAGCCTGTGTTGGTCTGCTCAGGGAGAAAAGCACTGTGCTTGGTCTGGGAGGTCTCTTGAAGCAAAATCTGAAGTCTGGGAAGCTTTCAGTTTTCCAGATGCTTCCAGAAGATTGATGAATAAAGATTATGAAAAATAAAGGATATAAAAGGCTACAAAAATGAAATCTAAAAGAAGTCTCTAACTTTGTACCCAGTGCCTGTCAGAAAAGGTCGTCTGTTTTATAAGGCAGAAAATGCAAAACAAGAGCATCTGTAACTATTTGTAAATAGTGTCAAATTTATAGAGCTTATTTGACATGAGGAAAAAATATCCTTGGAAAAGACTTGCAAAACATTCAAAGTAGTTTATTTTGACATTTTAAAAACTTTAAAAAATGTTATTCTGCTTAAAAATTTATCTAAATTTGCATTTAGACCTATTTTGCAAGTAAACGAAGGACATCAAAGTGAAATAAAGCATTTCATTTGGGTTCAAACAAAATGTTTATTTGGATCCAAAATATTGTCTTCATTTCAGCCAGAGAGCTGAAAAGATATGCAGTTGTTTTTATTGCTTTTACTGTAACATAATTTTTAAATTTTATTGTTCCTTATTTCTCATCTTTTCTATAAAGAGCATTTGTGATTTTTCTTCTAGTGAATGTAGAGCATTTGATTTTTTCATAGGGTGCCACCCTCTTATTAAAATGTTGACTTCAGTGATTGGTTGTCCTCAGTACTGTTAATATTGTTATTACTTAAGGTCTTTCCAATGCCAAAATCTCATTTGCTTTTTACTACTCTCCTTTCTCTTCTGTTTTCTAAAACTTGATATTTCTTTCAATCATACCCACTTCCCTTCACTTACATTTTTACTTTTATATTTAAGATTGAAATGACTGAAAGCTAGAAACAACAATGAAACTTTTCACTAGTTCAGATTGGGGGAAAATTTTCAAAATGTTCATTGAATCACTTAAAAATTTAGAAAACTATTAAAAGCTGCAAAGTAACGACTGAGAAGAAAAAGCCTGAAGTTCATAAAAACTTTTAGAGATTTTTTTTCCTTATTTTAGCCCTAGTTATCTTTTTCTTCTATTTCCTTTTTCTAACACCGTTTTTTCTTCCTTCTCTTTCCTTGTAGGTGTGAATCAGAAAGGTCTATCTGCAATTTAGATTTATTGGAATACAGGTAAAAAAGAATAGGAGCAACTTTTCACTGTCAGATTTGTACAAAGGAGTCAGTGCAAGTGAAAGCCAAGTTCTTTCCCATTTATCTCTTACTCTTCTTTATCTCTACTCACTTTCTCTATTTCAGTCCTTTCCATCCCTCTTCCTTGCCTCTCTTTAAACCTTTTTCCTCCCCTCTACCCCTACTTTTAGGGTTTTTTACCAATCCCTCACACATCCCTACCTATTATCCAGGGACCTATTCAGCCACAGGAGTCTTGAATGTTAAGGGTTGGAAAGTGAAAGAGACTTTGCAACGAGCATGACGATAGATTATTTCAGTAGGATTTTTTGGGGGTTTTTTACTGAAATGTTTTAATATTTTCAGCCAAAAATGTTCCTATCCTTTCAATATGTTAAAAAAATAACCCCTGAAGGGTTTGTGTTGGTAGTATATATTACTATTGTTACAGAAGCCAGCCAGAGGGAGGAAATGACCTTTAAAATGAGAAGAAAATTCTCATTCCTTCCTGACTCTTCCCCGCTTTCCGTTTGCTCTGCATTTTCTCATTTTCTTCTTATTTTTACATCCTTCTCTTTTCTCCTGCCAGTTCCCCCGCACTTTTCATTTTTTGGTGGTTAATGATTATAAGGCTTATAAGGCACTTGAAATCCACCTTATTAACCTAATTTGAATGCAGAGCATAAAACCAAAGGTGAGATAGCCGGTGTGTATCTAAACTCCACAAAGCCATGGGAGAAACTGTAACAAGAGAAAAGAGTGTGGGGAATGTAGCAGCACATTTCCCCTCTAGGCTGCAGTTTCACACGGATGCTGTTCTTAAGCACATCCATCACCACATCCACACACTGACTGCAGCATTTCAGGGCGCTGCTGTATGACACCACTTTATCTTTGGAGTCACACTAAAGGATTTCCTTGGTGTTGTAATGGTCTTGGTCTTGGCTCACATGAAGAGGAAGGTGCTGTGGATTATTGCTGCCTCCCAGAAGGCTCTTTTTGTCCCCTCTGCTGGAGGCAAAACCAGAGCCACTGAGTGCCTGCTCCTCTAGGACAAAGCTGCTCTGGACATGACTGGAGTAGACAGAAGGGTGCTCTGCTCTGCCTTGCCTGTGTGTGAGACAGAGAGGAGCATCACACAAGCATTTCTGAGAGAGTCTAACTAGACCAGCACATGGAGCCACATTATTTCAATTCCCATGTCAAGTTCATACTTTGGGAAGAACCATATGTACATATAAATGTAAAGTCCTGTGCACTGCAGCAACAAAAAATGTAGACAGGAGATGTAGTATAACAGTATCTGTGTTGCAAACCAAATCGAGAAGTGCTGAAAAATCTCTTATAAATACTCTTCTTTGGGAACAGAATCTGCAGAATGGATTCTTTGAAAAAAGATTCAGACATATGCTCACTCCTCTGCTAAGTGCCCTGAGAAACAAAGCTTCAGATGTCAGCAGGAAGTTAATATATAGAGTTGGAAAACCTTAGAGGAAGGTTACAGAACAAATTCCTTAAGGAGTTTGACCTTATATGAGTTTGTATAATGCTACAGGAGAAAAATGAAAAACAAAAAAAAAAAGGTAAAACCTTGAAATAACTAATATCTGTCGAAAAGAAAAGAGAAAAATCAAAATTTTAGATTTATTTTATGTTTTTATTCAAACTAGGTTTCAAGAATGGTAATCTTTGCTTTCTCTCTATATCTCACATGAACACAACAGAAGACTGAGAGGGGATTGTTTGCCTTTCTTTTAGATTTTATTTTTGCATGATGCAATGAAGTAGCTGATTGTTTTTATCATTCAGCTTCTGGTCCAAAAATGTTTTACTCATTGTAAAAAGTGCTGCATGGCTACATTGCATGACCAAGAAATTAAGAACAAAACACATTTAGTTTGAAATGTTTGTTTTCTGGGTTTTTAAGTGTTGGTACTTCCCTGCCCATGTGAATTTGAAGACTTCACTTTTCATAGCTGTTGCTCAAACTGATCTAGTGAATTGACAAAATCCTGTCTTCAAAATCTTACTTGAAACCACCCTTCTTAAAAATGAAGCCTGGATTTTCGGGATGTGACTCTTTCATGGGCCCAGTTTTGCACCTCATGCAGGCTGACACAAGACAGAAATGGGTGCAGCTCAGATTTAGGCTGGAATGACCAGAGATGTCTGAAGAATATTGCCTTCCTTGCAGTTTTATATAGTTGGATGCAGATGCTCTCCATCTTCTCTGAACCCCTTGCAGTCATATCAGAGTCAGGTTTGGATTTTGTTTGTTTTCAAAAATTTACGAAGTCAGACTGTTCTTTTCCTTGAAATGTAATTGTCCTGTACATGAAAGAAAAAGGAGAGAGGAGGAGCTGGCTGGCATATTCTGAACTACTATATATTGCAGAACAGGCTTCCAGTTGTCAGCGTCTGCACCCTGTAGAAGTATGGTTTCAATTTTACTTTTGAAATCTGAGTCGAGCAATGTTGCCAACACATATTTTTCCCTGTCAAAACATTTCACTTATTCCTGAGTCTGTAGACAGCTTTTAGGTTACATCTTTTCCCCAATCTTATTGAAACAGGATCTTCATTTCTTTTGAAATCATTTTTCATTAGTGTGGGAGCAAAAAGTAGATACTAGAGCTGATAAGTGGCAGCACCTGGCTTAAAGATGTTCCATCAGCTCTTAGTTTCTGTGTGATCACTTCTGATAATTGGAGGATGAAAACCAAAGCAGCAGTCACACTCAAATCATGATAGGTGAAGATATTATCTTTCTTCTTTCTCTGTGCCCTTAGTGCTGCCTGTGCTCCCTCTTGTTCTATGGAGCTGATGGAAAATGCAAAATGCAGACTTAAGGTTTCACATGTTGTTTCAGCAGAAGATTTTATTTTTAATAATTTTGTCATGAGGAGGACTAGCTCACTGTTCAGTTAGACCTAAATTAGACGAAAAAGCACATAATTTTTGTGGTTTTTGAACGACTTATAACCTTATCCACATTTGTAGTTGTCTTAATTATTTTCAAACATATGCACACATTTCAGTCTAGAGAATTTGTGCAAACAATTGTTTCAGCTCTTTGCTGTTCACTAGCTATGGTCATGGCACGTAGCAAAGTCATATGAACTACATGGTGTGATTCTTCTTTCTACTTGCATGTCTGGCAAGACAATGAATAATAATTAAATGGTAACAGACAATACCATTTCACACCTCCTTCCTCCCCCCTCTCTGCCCCCAAAAATCCCCGATTCAGATTATAAATTCTTTGTACTCAAGCTAGTATATGCTGGGAACAACATGTCTGAGAATTTATAAACTTTAGAGGCAAATAACAATTCCCTTAACAACTATGAAACAGGATTCCTTACATTAAAGCACAAAGATATTCAGAATCAATCACTGTTTGTATTGCTTGCCAGCTGTATTTATTGTTTCATTCATGTTTCTGGATTAAAACCATCCCTACTTCCAACACCAAACACCCCAACAATCTGAGTTTAATCACTTGCCTGACATCAGACTGCAAAGAAAGAGCAGATCTAGGCAGTATAGAGGGAAGATGACACACTCTTGAAAGCTTCAGCTTTTATTTCTATCCCAGATTCCTATCGAGATGAGGCTCAACAGCTGTACTGTTTGCAAGTCTGTGCATCAGCAACAGATCAGCCAATAGAAAGCCAAGCCAATAGAAAATATGGGTGGCTAGAGAGCCCCAGAGATCATGTAGACCATTCTCATTTTCCAGGGCATGATCACCTCTTCCTTAAATAATTCCCATTTGCCTGAGTCTAGCTCTGTCTTAAAGACTTTCTGAAACAGCAATTTTTCCAAGCAATCCACATTTTTGTAGCATTGAAAATATTTTACACTATATTTGCTGAACTTTCCTTCATGCAGTTTCAATCTACTGCTTTCTGTCCCACCCAGCTGTGACCTGATATAATTTTTTTCTCTTCTTCCTTTGTATTTACCCTTTTGACTTTGAACATCATGTCCACCCTTAGGGTCTCCATTTTTATTCACATAGCATCACCTGCTGAGTCTTTGCTTGGAGGAGGATGTGTTATAAAGACTGATCCTTCATTTTCCTTTTTGGATTTTCTTCAAACATTCCATAATCATCTTAAGGCGGAGAAAATATTTCAGACTGTCTTACAGGAAGTATTTCTATTTATTCAATTTAAAGTGTTTGGTTTTCTTCATAGTAAAGCACTATTTAGACATTGTGCTCAATTATAATCTATAGCTCTTCTTTTGTTACCTACTTAGCTGTTCTTCAGCTTGTCTTTGGGTAGCTGATTACTCTTTACTAATAGTAGAATTTTTCACCTGTCCCTGCTGAATTTTGAGTGAGCTCACCATATTAACTTTTGAACCTGCTGGTCAGTCTCAGCTGAATAGACTTCAGTTGGCAGAGCTCAGCTGACACTCAGTAATTTCTGACTCAGTTTGTGAAAACACTCAGCTAGAGGGGGAGAACTTCCCCACGGAGAGGAAGGTTATGATGTGAACTTGATGCCTCTTGGATGCTAGCAACCCAGTACAACATGACTCTGAGGGAAAAGCAGCTTCATAGAAATATTTATTTTTTTAAATTGAAGAGCTGTAAGGTTACTCATGTACTTATAACTACTCTGGGGTGGTTTTCCTGTCATACATCCATCAGCTGCTAGAGAACTTTCCACAAGGCTTCATGATCCTGGGGTTATGCTGACTGTGGTGGTACTGGATATCATAGATACCAAAGTTTCCTTTGGTGACTCCTGGAATTAAACTGAGAGATCTCACATTCAGCAATTACTGTTAATGATTCAGTCAAAGGCTGTGGGCTGCAACTTAATGTCCAGTACATGACATCTCTAGTTAGAGAAAATTGTTTTCTTAAATGGCTGAAAGCTTTAAAGGGGGATTTGAGAGCACAGTGTCACAGGCTACATCTTTATTAATGTTAGCAAAGAGTTAAATTCTCAACTGCACTCATTTTGTGAACAAACCTTTCATGGTGTTGTAGCATCATGAAAGCTCATTAAGTATTGAACTTCTGAATTAATAAAATACAGAATATCACTTTGCTGCAACCACAACAGAAAAGAATTTTTATTCCACTGTATTTTGGTCTACAAGACAAAAATTGGTACCTACAGCTATGAGAAAGGAAATAGGCAATTTATTTAAGTAGAACATTCCTATAATGTCGACAAAATGAAACTGCACATATTAAAAACAGAGTAAAGACAGGAAGAGGAGAAGAAGAAATATAAAGTGAATTGGAATAATAAAGATCTCTTTGTACATGACCACTATTCCCATTAGTTATTAAATCTCAGCAGAACTACACACACAAAAAAAGACAGTAATTCAGAAGTTATAGTCAAATACCATGATGTTCTGTAGTGACAGTTGTCTGAAGAATATATAATCAATATGATTGTCTTTTCATTATTTCTACTGAGTTTAAGAAAAAGTCATATAAAAGAATATTACATAGAAAAAGCCTGTGAAAATATTTCCCCCCTGTCAGAAAGATATTGCATTTTATTTTAAGAAATGTTTGGGCTTTTTACTAAAAGAAAAAAAGAACAAAACAAAACACTGAAAACAGAAGATATGATATTGAGGGGTTGCTTTTTAGGAGATCCTAAAGTGCTGATAAAAAGAGAGATATCTCTGAAGAATTACAGACCATTCAAAATTATTTTGTCCTGGAATAAAGATTGATGATGAATTTCTGGCTATTTCTTAGTCTTGATTGGCTAAATAGAAACATACAAGCCAATTGCAGTGAAAGAAAACTGAAGGAAAAATTGACTGACATATGATAGGATGTTGAAATGTATGATTTGGGGATTTGGGGTCTCTTTCTTCTATTTAAAATAAGTTTAATCCCATGAGAATGTATAAAAAACAGAAGTGAGCTGGCTGAGAATTTTCTACTCCACATTTTCATTGACGGAAAGATGCATTTTTGATTAAACAGGTTTTGGGTTTTTTTAAGAGGTTGCCTTCATTTAAAATGTAACTTCATTTGTCTGAAAACAGAAATTCATAACTTTTATAGTACAAAAATGAAGAATCTAATATTTTTTTTTTTTATGAAGTGTCAAAATAGTAAGCTAATCCTGGTTTTATCTGTGACTGTCATCTGAGGTGAATAGTCTTGCAGTGCTAACTCTTCAGAACATGTCCTAGATAATTTTATAATAAAACAAGCAAATGGCACAATAGAACTTAAGAGTACAAACAAGAAAACAGAAAAAAGGGGGAAAAACCCCAGGAAAATATTACTTTTTAAATTAAAAATTAAATTAAAAAAACCCAAAGCAAGTGGGTTGAAGTTAAAAATATTTTTGAAGTTAAAAATGAACTTGCTGCCTTAAGTGATAGAAATGCCAATAAAAAATGGGAGCTTTGAACAATGTCAGCAATACCATGACTAGATATAAATGACAAAATATTACCCCATTGGTTTGTTCTAGCTGTGTCAAAATTCATTTTTTGCATTATTTTTTCTATTCTCTTTAGTGTCTGTAATAAATATCCTCGTAAGAATCCAGTTGCGACATAATTTTACATTTGGCCAGCTGACTATCATGCATACACATCAATTTTAGGATTGAAGAGGTAAAGTTAGTCTTTCAATGACCATTTTTCTTACCTTTAAATCCAAAGATGTTCACCCAGCTTAGCTGGTTAGAGTGCAACGTTAATGAAGCCACAGTTGTAGGTTTGATGTCTGTATGGCCATTCACTCAGGAGATGGGCTTAATGGGTCCCTTCCAGTGCTTCATATTCTGTGTCACTCTTTTTGTCTTATCTCTTTATGTTTCTATTACCCTGCATTTTTTAATTCTGTGACTGTCAGATGAATGAATGGACAAGAGAGCTGTAAATAGTGCAGTGTGATATGAAGTGCATAGAGGTACTGACTGCACAGCATGGTTGGGAAAGTCCATGTCTTTTCCTGAGAGTGCTTCTCTGCTATCTTTGCCTTGCAAAAGGCTACTGGATTGGGCATGCCAGAGGAGATACATGCCCAGCAACACCACATTTACTCCTGATGCTTACAAAAAGCCACTTTAACATGTCTCAGGGTACAGATTCTCGAAGGTATCTACTTATGTGTTTGCATTTGGAGTGTTTCATCCACAAAGCAATGCATGGACATCCTGGCAGGTACAGACAAGTTTAAATAAATGAAAAGCCTATTTTGCCACAGCAGGTAAAACTCTTCACTACAGAGGCGAGTCATTGGCACCTGAGCAACACAAAACAGCCACCATTTCCTGGGGACAGTTTATGCTGTATACAGCAAAATCCTGCCTTGGTTGTTGCCTCTTCTCTTACCTGTATTACTAGGTGCTCATCAGAGCTACATCCTTCTTTCTTATAATGGGAATGTTGTAGATGTAGTGAGGAATGGCCACTTGTCAAACTGAGACTGTTCCCAAGGTTTCTCTGTCCATCTCTCATCTAATTTTTCGAGAAATAAATCCATCACCAAGCTGAGTGGCTCTTCTGCTTGAGATGGTATTTGTGTACATGTACAATGTATTTTCAACTGTTATCTCTCTTCACCTTACACATCATAAACATGCAAGTGTAAAATAATTTGATTTGTTTCTCTAGAGACAAAAAAATGTGTGCTTTAAGAAAATTTAAGAATTTATAATAAATGTTTATGCCAAAGAGCCTTTCAAGTTCTAAACACTTTCTAACAATTGCAGGCAAAGGTACTTGGCAAACAGGAGGTTTCTAACTAGGCCTTTGAGGCAGCAGCTAAAGCATAATCCCTTTTCCTTCCATCTATGACCAAACAGAAGTTGAGACAATACCCACTCTGCCCTCCTCCTCCAAACACAATCAGCTCTTTCTAATTCTTTTATCTTTGTCCTAAAAAGCCTCTCATGATGAATGCTCACTAATTGTAATTAATTCCAATGCATCATTACCTTTGGCAATGCCTAATTTGAATAGGTTTTTATGCAATGACCTATTTAACATGGTGGTGTGATTTAACCCCAGCTAGAAAAGCATATTGGTTTTTCCATAAGTAGATTTTTTTGTTTTGGCTCCTCTTTTTCTCTATTTCTTCCTTATATTTTTACTCCCTCTCTCTTTTTTTTTTTTTTTTAATTGGTGGGTGTTTTGAATTGAGTTTATATTTGCTTGTTGATGTTCACTACCTGAGGATCACACTGTGGCTAACCTTGACTCTACCATGTGTGTATTTAGCCCTTTGGTGTGCTGTAGATTTAAGAAGAGATGAACAAATCCCAACATAGTCAGGACACTTTCTCTTGCCCTTGGGCTGGAGAAAGGCCAGAACAATGACTTTTATTGAAGAACAGAAATATAAAATGTATCACATCTTTTGAACTGACATGTAGAATTTACCAAAATGGAAACCACATGTTTCTAAAAATTTAAACACAGAGGTGGCTGCACTAGCATTATATTCACATCTGGAAGCAGCCATCTCTCACAGAGGCAGCTTTGTAAATCTTTTCTGGGGGCATCATCCTAAAATTCATTTTGCATGGGCTAGAATACAATGAGATACACTGAAAAACATACAGCTAATGCAGAAACATAATATAAAGAATAGACAGGGACAAGAACAAAAGACATCAAATGAGAGAGAAGGGAAAGAAACCTGTGTCATTTCAGAAAAAATCATGAGTGTAACTTTTGTTTTTCCTTCTCTCCATGAACGCATTTGACAGAATGGTATGATTGTTATCTAGCTTGTCTTTGTTCAGTTTGCAAGTGTATGCTGTGAGTGACAAAATTAAATAGTACCTTCTTATTCAAAAGAACAGTTTCCTGTGTGTACTCAAAACCACATCTTCTTTATTGGCTGAAACAAGTTTTTAGTACATTTTAGTATAAAAGAACAGTGGGACACTGTGCAGGACTATCTGCCTCTTGCATCATCTGCAAGATTGCAAACTGCACTCAAACCTC
Source organism: Parus major (assembly GCF_001522545.3). NCBI lineage: Eukaryota > Metazoa > Chordata > Aves > Passeriformes > Paridae > Parus > Parus major. Next base: position 114,356,036 of record NC_031769.1, read on the forward strand.
ACCCACTTTATTGCTGGTGGCATAGAAAGTAGGAGCACTGTGACTTGACATTTATCAAGTGGATCTGTATAAATTTAGAGAGAAGTACTGCTATTAGACATCTAGTATGGAGGAGTGATTCATGCTTTTGGCTACCAGAATGAGAAATTCTTCAACTTCCAGGTTGAACTGGAGGTGGGATTTCCTGATCTTCATCAGAGGATTCTCTGGGCCTCTGATTTAGAGAACAGGGCTTAGGTGCCCCTTTGCACAAGGGGCAAAGAAACATGTTATATATTTCTTTTTAAGTCTTGGTTGCTTTGCTGAAGAGATGCCTGATGTGGAGGTCTCAGCAGGAAGCAAATGCCATATGGGTTTGAGCTCTGTAAAAGAGAAATGGGTATATCAAATTCTGCAATATGGAATAGAACCATATTTTTATAAGGAGTGTTGACAACATTGAAAAGCTAAGCAGCAGGCCAGAAAAAGATTACCCATGCCCTTAACTTTCCCTCAGAAATGTGTCCCTCTCATTAAACAATTTGGAAGCCCCACTACTGTATAAATTTCAGTCCTAGTGCAAGAATTCAAGGGAAGCAAGTTGCAGTAGTGTCACACAGCTCTTCAAAGCATTGAAGGTAGGTAGCTCTTCTAAGTAGAAAAAAGGCTTTAGCTTTTCTGCCTTCTCAGCTGTTGGAGACAGATTCCTGCCAAAAGAGCCAGCAGTTGGGAAATGGCAAAAAAAAAAAAAAGAAAAAGAAAAAAAGAAAGTTGTGTGCTCCTTTCAAACAGGTGCACTATGCCTGCAGCAAAGAGAAAGACACATGAGAACATGCATTTGCACAAGGAGGCATTAGAATAAAAAAGGCTTGAGCTGCAGAGACTGAAATATCTTTACAAGATGGCAGGCAGCCAGGAAGCTGAAGAGTGGGGGGATGACTGCTTTTTCTTATTTTTCACATTTTTGATTGAAGACACTTGATTCTGATTTCAGCTACGTGGTTACATATTGATGCTTAAAATGTGAAATCAGCTGTTATTCAGAAGCTGATTTAACAAGCTAGGCAGGAATATCTGCCAGCATAGCTAAGTTCAGAAATCAGGCACAGGTTTTCTGCCAAAGGAATTGGGAACCAAGAAACCATAACAAAACACAGCCACATCAGCCAGTATATGTTGCTACAGATCAGACCCGTATTAAAAATATTTTCTCAGTATAACAGGAATATTTAGCTGTCTCTTAGAAGATTTTATTGAGTTTAAGATAACACAGTTTGCATTTTACTATACAAAATGCTGTGATGCCTTTCAGTGTATGACTCTATTTCTGTCCTTATGTGCAACTGAGTTCTTTATGCCTTCAGAATTCTAAAGTAACATAAAGATAGCTGTATATACCAAATATCTGTCAAAGGATTTAGCCTTTGTTATAACAGCCATGAGTTTGCAGGATGTACATGCAACCATCTGTACCTTTCCCTGAAGTGCTTATCTGTGTGATCCTTCAAAAAATTAAACCTATTCTTTGAGTCACACAGATACATATTTTTCACTCATATGTAATTGGTGTTTAGAAAATAAAAGCTGTTATTCTCAGTTCCCGTCTCTCAAACAATTTAACATTTTTAAAGAAAATATATACTTTATAAGTGAATCCAAGATCCCTCTAACTAAATATGTTCCATTTTCCTCACATCTTGAGAATTTTATTCTGCTTCTTCATTGACAAGCATAATGGAAAAAGTGGCACAGCAAGAGCTCTGCTTATTATTTGCTTTGATAGGCATAACTGGAAGGAGATGTTCTAAGCTCCAAGTATCTCAGGTAGCCATTTTAAAACATAATATTTACAGAGTGGCTCTTTGAGCTATGGAAAAGCCTTACATTTCAAAACTACTGTCTGATAACATCCTGTCCACTCGTTCCAGTTTATTTTGCTGAGGCTTTATATGTTGATATAAAACAAATGTCACACAGTTGCAATTTTTAGGCTCAAAATTTTATTTATTTATTTATTTATTTATTTATTTATTTATTTTCTTATTGCCTGTAGTATCAAATTCTTCAAATTTTCTGACAATGCACATGAAGGTTTCTAACACAGAATCAAATCTTTCTGTCATCTTTTTGTCATAATCTCATTGCTGTAATATCATCACCTTTGGCAATCATGTCTGACAGTTCATGAAAATGCAGATTGCCATCAAACCTACAAGGAAGGAGCCTTCAGATGCCAATGCATCCTTAGGGCAACGAGTCAAACTACGAAGTTTATTGCTCTTCAAGTGCTCACATCCCTTTGGCATTTTTTCTCAGTCTTTCTCCTCCCTGAATCTTATACTGAAGAAAAGAAAGAAGTCATACAGCCAAATGAACATTATTATACAGATATTTTTACAAACTTTGATTCTGGATTTAGATGGGCTCTAGGTGGGTAAGAAATTGCACCATCCATTTCCATACCTTTTCTCTCAAATGACATATTTTGGTCAGGTTTAAATTTTGTTTGTATTTGTTTTCATATCCTGATTGTTATTTTGGAGGAATTAAAAATTAAGAAATATTAAATAAGATAAAACTATTTCTTTTTTAATAGATGGTTGGGGGGGAAAAGAAACAAAGCAAATCTAAAGTAGGCAGTGTCAAGACTTGAAAAAATAGGGATATTTAAATTCAGCTGCAGTATACAGGAATGATCTGAGCATATTATGCAATTGTTAGGTACTGTTAGGAAATAGCATGGTCTGCAGAGCCTGTCTGAACACCAAGAAAAATAGTTGTCTGACAATGTCTGTCCTGACCAGACATGAATTATGCCAAAAAAGATAAGAATATGAAATCTATAATGTATACAGGAACTGCAGTATAAAAGTCCATCCTAACCCACATGAATTTCCCAATAGCTTTTTGTCTGAGGCTAAAATAAATCATCCAGAATTAAGAAAGATTTGGTTCTATTTGGATTTTTCTATATCTACATGGTAAATATCTTCTACAACACCAAAAAGTCAGTCTTAAAAAGGAACATTTGATTTGTGTCTTGAAGACACATAAATGCTAGTTAGTGATTATCACAATGTGTAAACACTAAAAAGTATACAATTCATTAGGACATCAGCATAAGAAATATTTCTAAGACAGAACACATAAATCAGAAAGTCGCTGAGGATGAGAGGTAAAAGTTACTGACAGGTGTCTGGTAAAAAAGAAGATAATCCTGTCATCTGACATCCAACTGACTACATTCTGGTGTATTAATTAAGTCTTCCTTGTTGAGGGTTATTCTTCGAGGGTACATTGTGTTTAGAGCAGCTCTTGCAGTGTTTGTGAAGTGCAATACTATATTTATGACTGACTCAAGTCTGTTGTTCACTGGCACCTTTGAGATTCCTAGGAGCAAAGTTAAATAGTGTTAAGATGCAAAACAAGGCATGGGATAAGAAAATGGGATGAGAAGGAAATTTGAGATACCAGAGACAGATGAAAATCTACAATCATTTTATTAATTCATTCATTACTAAGACCAAAAATTTGTGGGCTTTCTTTCTTGATATCACAGTTTTGCACAGTAAGGTAATGAGAGTTTCAGAAGAAAAAAAAATAAGCAAATATTAAAAAAGTGTGGTGGTGAGATAAAAAACCCCCACAATTTTCATTAGCCATCATAGTGTTTGTATAATCGTGTGCATAACTGGAGGACAACATGGACTCCAAGGTCACTAGGAAAATTTTAGTAATGTGCTGAATTCTGAATTACAGAGATTATGCCTCAAAAGAAAACTTGCAAAATGTACTGCTGTATCTTAAGAAGGTACACAGCAGACTAGGAACGAGCCCTCACACAATCAGGACCTGGATTGCAGAGCCTCAGGAAGATCAGAACTGATCCCATCTGCTTCATCATTCCTTAAATTGTTCAAGTCCTATCCTAATGCAGGCAGTAAGCTTTTTCATTCCTCTTAATTCTTTTATTCTTATGAAGTTCATTCCAATCACGAATATTTGTTGTTGCAACCATAGTGATAACAGATAGTTACTGGAGACAGGGCACCCAAAGTATTTTCAGCAACTCTTTTTAAAATCTGACAATATTAGTGTCTCTCTGTGGTAATGCTGCAATAAAGATACAATGTTGATATAATTCTTACATCAGTTTTCAGTTATGACATTAACAACTGTTCTGTTTAAGACTATTCCAGAAGCTATGAAGAGAGATCATTCTTTCAACTCAGCATTTTCCTGAGAAAATACAACTTCTCAGATTTTCTTCAGAACTTCACATGTGCTTGAAGTCTTCTGGGAAGACATCTACAGCATTTAAGACACACTAAATGTAGAATAAATTTCCAATATTTGATTTTACATGACTGAAATAAGTAAGAACTTTTCTTGAGGGCATATTGATATAGGTATAAAGGAGAATTTTTTTCTACTTTCAGAGAAAATCCATTTCTTTCACATGACATAAAGACAGGAAAAGCAAAGCGAGTAGAAGAAAGAAGAGAATAAAAAAGCATGAGAAAGGAAACAATTATATTTATTTTCCAAATAAAAATGAGCAGAATGAATTTTTATGGACCCAATGATATTTTTGTGTGAGACATGTAATTAGAAATATTCTAATTTTGTATATTAGGCACTCATATATTCTGTAGCTTGTGTGTGTATGTGTATATATATGTGTATATATGCACATGCTCATATACTTGTACATCTATATCACAGACACTTCTCACAAGCTGCTAAGAGCAGAACATATCCAGCAGGAAGTGGAGCTGATCCAGCAAGCAGCTTTCCTAGTTTTGCAGTGTGCCATTTGTATATGACACAAAGGAATAAAATAGAGTTGCAATTAGATCTATGCAAGTAATGGAGAATAGATCTTAAAACTAGTAATCGAATTAATCAAGTAAGTTATCCAAGGAATTATTTCAGCAGTGTTTAGCATAAAAAGGTGAGATAGAAATTGTCAGCAAAAAAGGATTGAAAGCTTTCTTGAAAGTTGTAGCGGGGTTAGTGGTCCCTTAATTGGCCCTTGGTAGGAAATCAGAGCAGAGAAATTATTTTCTTTGGACGTGTGAGAAATTGTGGAGATGTAAAATTAATGGAGCATTAGAAGTTTGAGTTTTTGTAAGTACAGTAAGGCTGTGAGCTGGCCAAAGAAAAATACAGTAGGAAATGTCCAACTGGAAAGGGATTAGGATTGAACCTGACTTTCCTCTTTTCACTCCTCTGTACTTAATGCACTAGTTTCTTTGCAACTCACTTTACCAACTGAGTTTCTGCTTTTCCTGCTCATATATCCAATTGGATTCTTTAACGTTTTTGAGTGAATAGACCAAGTAAAAGCATCACATTAGAACATATTTGCTTTGCTCTGAGTATTTGACAATACAAAAGCCACAGATATAAAAAAGACAAAAACACAGTATAGTATACCGTAAAGAGGAACAACTCAACAATATAAAATGCATCACCCTCTCCAGATTTCCCACAACATTTAAAATTAGTAGGAATTGTTTAAAAGTGGAGTAAATTAGTTGTGTAAAGCAAAAAGAGGGAAAATAATCCACCTGATATATCTCAATCTGGAGTCATGACATTTTTGACTAGGAAATGCAAAAAATAGTTATAATGTAAAATGACAACCCCTCAGCCTACCCAACCCCCCAAACTCACAGTAAACTCTTACTATGATGCAGACAGAAAAATAATACTTCCAATAAATTTTATTTGACTCACTGAAAATATAACCTTGCTTGTGTTTTGGGCTTCTTTTTTTTTTTTAATTTTATTTAAATTAAGAGGAAAAAAAATCTGGTATTCAGAATGTTTTCCTTTTTAATATCTCAAGTGTCTGATATGGTGGTAATAAAAAATTATCATCTGGTTTATGACTTTTGTAAAAGACACTAAGTGGTCCAAGTCTATGTCTTCCTGGAAACATCACAAAAGCTGCTGCCTGTACAGTATTCTCACCCTGAAAAAAAATTGCTTAAGTAGATCCCATGGAAGTCAGTGGGGATGATAAAATCTTTCCAATAAACCTTCCTGTATGTATCAGTGCATAAGGGACACAGTGCTGATCAGATCTCAGATTTTCACTTAATCATTCTTCAGCCATTTAGCTAGTAAAATTTTAAGAGGAAAATCGAAGCCTGGGTGCAACCACAGAAAAGGATTATAATTCTGGCACTCTGAATGAATATTCGGATAACAAAACACATGTTTCAGTTCTACTCCCATGATAGTAACTCCCTGGTATTTCTAAAACCTGACTACTGTCTCTTGGCAAATTCCCTGGCAAGCAAATTTGCAACATTATTTTTTTTATTTATGAATAAAATAAAAATGTTTTCTCAGATTTTTCCTAAGCAGTTTTTTTCCAAATTTTCCAAATATGTCAGCTACCCCTGTGATTCACATGCCAGGGCTACTCAAAAACCAACATCAAGACATAAGTAGAGCTCAGCAGCTCCTAATGGGTTAAACTTGCTATTCTGAGCTGAGCCAATTTCACTTTGTATGTTCTGCAGTGCAGTGAAAGTTAATTCATTCTAAAGCACAAAGCTTTCCAGCAACATTGTTAATATTATAATGTTCCTTTGCTGCACTGTCCTAGCTAGTTTATTAGATGAAAGAAAAATACAGATGTGCTGACAAGCAGAGTTATACCTACCCATACCGGAAAAATTTTTATTAAAATTACTTTAAATCATTTTTATGCAGAAGTATAAGCTCCTTTAAAATTACAAAGTAGTTATTTTGATTTTTAGTAGTATAGCTGATTACATTTGATACAGGCCTGCTGTTTGTTTTCTTTTAATAAAAAGGCATGCTTTTCTGATTGTGTGAGGATAATTTTTCTCTTTTTAAGCTGCAGTAGAATTTCCTGAATTAAAAGGTAATTGGGTTACATGGGTGGTACATTTACAGATATAGAAAAAAATTAATATACCAAAATAGTAACACAAAGACAGACATTATGTCTGTTTCTAATAGGAAAGCAAAACAATCCAATAGTCCTAGAGTGATTGCTGGGGAAAATACAAAACCTGCTTGATCTCACATGCAACAGCTATAGTGAAACAAACAAACAAAAAAATCATAAAATTTATCTGCAGAATGAAGGTTGACAGCACATTCAAAGTCTAATGCATTTATTGGGCAGTCTCTTTCCTATCTGAGCTCCCGCAGTCAGATAAAGGTAGAAACAGTTTATTACAATATACAAAGGGCTCTAAGAAAGTCATCTCACCGGTTAAAGTTTAGCAGGAGACAAACTGGGAATAAAGGTACCAAAACAAGATTTAACACCTTTTCTTCCATTTCACTCCACACAACTCTGAATTCTAGTGGCTTTTGCATTATTTAAAGCTTATTTTGTGCCTGTATCTTGTTGGATGTTTAGATCTCCTTGACACATGTATGAGACAGTTGATTTTGCTATCATTTCAAGGCCTTATCCTGAGTTCTAAACACATATAGAACAATGTCATTACCATGGCATGGATGCGCCTGAAAATCCACACAAGCAGCTGACACCCTTCCATACCTGACAAACTACCCAGCTTATTTCCAAGTCAGTGACTGTCATCACCTCCAAAGGCTGAGCTCTTTGTAAAATCCACTGCTGAGGACAGTGCAGCACAGCCCCTGTGCTGTCCAGAAGCCAATTTGAAGTGAGAGCAGGAGCACAATCAGGGTTTGGAGAGGTGGTCTTTATTCAGCAGTCAGTCCAGTTGAGGTCAGGGCCAAATTCAGTGCTGGCTCCAAAGGCTGAGCTATGCATTGTCTTCAAGGGATCCCAACTGGAACAAACTTTGGACAGTGAAAGGAAAGGGGGTGTTGTGTTCATTCATGCTCCATTATCTTTTGGCAGTCCAGCTGGACATAAGTTTAAAACTATGACTATCCTTAGAACATAGTTCTCTTTTTAGTACCTCAAAACCAGCTGAGGGCCCATGCTTTAAGACACACTTTTAAGACAGTGTTCTTATCTTCCTTTGTTTCATATTTTGAGAGTTTAGCAAGATAATTTGATTTGACTGCTCAGGACACAATGAAACTGGGCAATTTCACTCAAGAAAAAGTTCAAAGGAGATTTTAAAAGCTTCTCATGTGCATAAATGACTCAGACTTCTCAATTTCTCATTTGATTCTAAAAGGGAAAGAAATGCTAAAAATGTCAAACTAAAAATGTAATACTATAAAAATAAGGATGTTTTTAAAAGTAAAAAGGTGGCGAAAATCAGATACGTTGTAGAATCAGTTTACAGTTTGAAAGAATTATCATTTCCTTGAAAAAGACACAGAATATCATTGTTTATCCACAGACATCTTTAAGTACATTCATACAAACAAAGCAAACAAGCAAGTGCAGTGTTTAGAGGCAGAAGAGTAACATTTCATTACATGAGGTAAATAAGAGAAACTGAATGAACAGGATGTCTTTAGATGAAAAGACGAAGCAGATGACAACAGATACTCCCATAAGGAAGAAAGTATGAGATAAATGCCAAGTAATTAGGAGAAGAATGAGGATATCCAGAAAGTGACACATTAGTGATGTGTTGGGGGAAAGCAGAGAATGTTGTGTCTCATGTGGGACATCTGAATATGAAGATACTGCATCTAAAATTTCCATAAATTAAAAAGTATTCATCGTGTTCCTGAAAGTCTCCTTTTTTTTCCCAAGCTGTCTCAAGACTGACTTTCTTTTCTAGAACTTCTACAAGTTCTTATAATTATCTAACTGCATCACAATCTAAAAATGATGCTGTTTTTAAAATTAGCTGCCTTGTACGTATCAGAGAGTGATGATTCAAAGATCATACAAATTTGATCTGAGCCGAAGATTACTCATATGAATGAACAGAGCTAGAAATAAAGTTTACTAACAAACCAGGCCTATACCATGAGGATTTAACCTAGGTGAATAACTCCGAATGGCTAATTAAAACAATACATATGGAATGAGCAATCCCAGGCATGGGAACACATGGGAAGTCATGGCTAGCAGACCAGTACTGGGTCTTTGGACAGCATTCTAAGTGTTTGGCAGGGAGATTGGAAAACCAGAAGACCTTTAAAATCCCTTCCAACCCAAGCCATTCCATGACTCTATGATTCTATGTCCAAAAATGAGGATCTGACCATGTTTTCAAGCTCCTGGGCTCACCACACTTCCCAGGTACGTCCTGATGTATATGCCATATACACATACAGCTGCTGCTTTTTGAGGCCAGAGCTTTCAGACAGATGAAACCAGCACTGCATGGACCAGATGAACTTCAACCAAGCCCCCAGTAATCTGCAAGTATTTGAAAGTCCATTTAGATGTTACTGCTTTTCTGTTTGTTCCAGGATGAGGTTGTCTGTGTAAGTTGACCCTGGCTGGACTCCAGGTGCCCACCAATGCTTCTTCATTACTTCCTTCCTCTGCTGGACAGAGTGAAAATATAACCAAAGACTAGTGCTTTGAGATTAGAACAGGGAGAAATCAGTCACCAAGTACTCTCATGGTAAAAACAGACTCAACTTAGATAAATTAATTGAATTAATTGAACCCTTTCTATTTTCCAGAGCTTCGTTTCACTCTTGATTTCTCTACATGCTCCCCGCAGCAGCACAGGAGGATGGGGAGTGGGGCTATAGTCAGTCACAGGCTGTCTACTGCTCTTCTCTCCTCGCTCTCTGCCTCTGACCCTGTACACAGTCCTTCCCATAGGAGACAATCCTCCACAAACCTCTCCATGGTCTTTCACATGGACTACAGCTCTTCAGGAACTTCACTGCTGCAGTGTCAGTCCCTTACGTGGGGTGCAATCCATCAGGAACAGACTGCTTCAGCAAGGGTTTCCCACGAGTTCTTCCCCAGGAACCTTCTACAGCACAGGTTCCTCACTCCACAGGTACATAGATCTTGCCAGGAGCCTAGCATGCGTTCTCCTCAGGGTCACAATCTCCTTCAAGCACATCCACCTGTTCTGCCGTGGGGACCTTCAGGAACTGCAGGTGGATCTCTCTCCATTGTGGACCTCCATAGGCTGCAGGAGCACAGCTTCTTCACCATGGGTTGCACCACTAGGTGTAGTGGAATCTCCACTCCAGCACCTGGAGCACCTTCTCCCTCCTCTTCACTGACCTGGAGATTTGACGAGCTGTTTCTCTCACATGTTCTCAGTCCTGTCTCATGACTGATGTTGGACAGCAGTTCCTTTCCCCCGTTCTTAAATACATTACCTCAGAGGCACTACTGCCATCACTGATGAGATCAACAGTGGGTGGCAACAGGTCCCTCTAGGAGCTGGCTGGAATTGGCTCTGTCAGATATGGGGGAAGCTTGTGGCAGCTTCTCATAGAAACCAGTCCTCTAGCCACCCTTGCTACCAAAACCTTTCCACAGAAACCCAATACAGCTGTATGTTTTCTCTACGAGTATAATTTGTTGACAAAAGCTCTCATGAGCTGGCAGCCTGCACTCATAGCACAGAAGGACAACCATATCCTGTGTTGCATCTAAAGGTACACAACCATCAGGTCAAGGCAGGTGATTTTCTCCTTCTGTTACACCCTGGCAAGACCCTACCTTGAGTACTGTATTGAGCTCTGGAGTCCTCAACACAAGCAAGGTTTGAACCTTGTAGATCATGTCCAGAGGAGGACCACAGAGTTAATAAGGGAGATATCATCACCTTCCCTATGCAGGCAGACTGAGAAAATTGGGGCTGTTCAGCCTGGAGAAGAGAAGGTTGCTTGGAGATCTCATAGCAAGGTCATCTGAAGGGAGCCTACAGGGAAGCCAGAGAGGGACTCTTCTTCGGGAGCTGTGGTGTTAAGCCAAAGGGGCACGGGTACAAACAGAAAGAGAGTAGGTTTAGATTAGATATTAGGAAGAAATGCTTCACTGTGAGGGTGGTGAGGCTGAGACACTGGAACAGGCTGCCCAGAAAAGCTGTGGCTGTATCAGTCCTTGCAGTGTTGAAGGCCAGGTTGGACCACCTGGTTTAGTGAAAGGTATATTTGACCATGGCAGGGGTATTGGAACTAGACGGTCTTTAGGGTCTCTTCCAAGCTAAACCATTCTATGATACTGTGATTGTACTTTATAAATTTAATACCTTTTTTTTGTCACTATACTGATAATATTTATGACATGCAGTAGTTGACATGTGATCTTCTGTTATTTTTTTAACCACCATAGTTTCACTTTTGCTCTTAGAACATGTTGTTTAGATGAAGTCTAGGCTCACGGACATGCAGGATGAGGGAGATTTTTGCACAAATATTGTTGTTTCAGTACAGCTAAGTGCAAAATCGCACATTCAGAGACAAAAAAAAAAATTAGATGGAGAACCAGAGGACAGATATATATACTGTAAAGCTGTTAAAATATAGTGGGTATGTGGTTTCATATGAGTTTGTAGCTGTTATGTTGGAAGAAAGGGCTGTTTATGACTCCGGATAAATAATGGGAAAAGTAATTAAAAATAGTCAGGTGACAGCCTAGTGTACAGTTCCACAGAGGTTAATAGGAAACTAATCCTTAATTCCACACTTCATAAAATTACCGAAATTGGAAAGGGATGATTGGAATACAAAAATGTTATAGGTCCTGAGAAGATACTCACAGTGAGACATTTAGAGTCTGTTTTATTCACTTGAATAAAGAGGGAGTTCAAAGTTCTTGATCATAGACCCTAGTACTGTGTAAAAAATAGTAGATACTATGAGGTAATTTAATCTGACAGAGAAAGGCATAACAGGAACAAAAGGACTTAAAGCATAAGGCAAGCAAAATTCCAATTAAAAATAAAGCACAAATGCTCCTGAATGAACATTATAAATTGTTAGAAGCAAACCTTAAGAGGAATTGTGGCTTTTCAGTCTCTGCACATCTTCAAATAAATACCCTAAACTTGAACAAGAAAGATTTTTTAGCAAAACACAGGACTGTTTGACTTGATATGCAAAAAGCTGAATGAAACTTAATGGCCTATAATTTAGAATAGGAGGTCAGACTAGACTATCAAATAGTCCCTTCTGACCTCACACACTATGAATCTATGAATAAATCTATGAAAATGCTATGACTCACCACTTCCTTGCAAAAATCCATTTTCTTCTTGCCTCTAAGACAAGACAAGATAGGTTCTCCAGTGCTTTGAGGGTAAATTTCTGCACTAGTCGAAGCTGCCTAGGAACCCATGGATGTGTTGATATTTAGTACAAGTTAGGCTGTCTTCTTGCATAGATTTCACTCTGGCTAGTTCTGTCACATATCTGTGCTGTAGTTGCCATGGTTTGGCAACTTGCAGTTGTAACATTATTTGTGATTTTCCCTTTCTAAGTGATGATTTGGATTACCCATCATCTTATTGCCCCTGTTCTGTAGGCCACTCTTTGGTCTCTATCCCTCTTTGAATGTAGGTACTAAAGCAGTTGTATAGGAGCTGTCTAATTGTGGTCTTATCAGAAGAAACTGTGTTGATTTCACTCTCTGAAGAGAAATGCAGATGATAGCCAGATAGATAGAATCCACCCAAGCCAAACCTTTAGTGACCCTGAGGATTCTGATAGGAAAAATAGCAAACCTTTAAAAGTAGAAAAATGGGCAGAATAAAATTAAAGTGAATTCTTCCTTAATTCCAGACCCGTGACATTGTACAAAGGTGTTCATAGAAGAAATGAAGAGCTCTCTGAGAAGAAGATTTCTAAGGAATTTAGTCAAAAGATAAAAATAGTGGCAAGTTTTAAAGAGAGAACTCTATGAAGTCAAAAAGTGAGCAAAGATGGGGGAGAAAGAGGCACTTCCGGGATAAAGAGGCTGCTCTGTATTTTTACCAGGAGAGCATCTTTTAATTTCCAACAGGAATGTGATTGTTTTCCACAGAGAAAATACTGGAGGCCAGCACCATCTGAAATTTTCTGTATCTCTCAGGATGAATCCTTCCTTGGGATATGAGGGGCAGGCAGCTGATTTGGAGAGATATTGCTTATATACGTAGGAGTTGGCTTTGGTGTATGGATTTTTTTGGCAGGTTCCTGTGTAAATTTTACAGCAGTGTATCACAGTTTGTTCAGCAAAAAAGTAATAAAGTAAAAATCATATCACTAGGAAAAGAAAAAAATTCTTCTATGCCATGATTATGAATTTGTGTTTAAGATGTTAACACCTCTATATATCTTGCAATAATGATTTTACTCTTTCTTAAGACCAGTTCCGAACCCTCAGAGTGTTTTTTTTATACCCCAAAATATCTTCCTTTGCTATTACAGAAGATTAGTTACAAAAAAGAGGGAGATATTAATCCAGCAAAGGTCACATCATCTTGATTACAGGCAGTCAGTAAAGCAGACTTCTTATCTCTTGCAGAAAGGAATGGTACAAATCTGAAAAGTTTTAATCGCATTTTCTAAAAAAAGAAAGAAAAAAAAATCAAAATATAATATTTCCATTTCTTTACTATTAATCTCTACAAATCTGCAGAGCTCATTTTAATGCCATGCTAACTAAATGGAACTACTTTGAAAATACCCATCCTCGAACCTCCCACCTCAGGATTTCGTAAAGTTTTTGTTTCCCTTGTCCTCCACCTTTTATGGAAAACTTGAAATGTGTTTTCTGAGCATATGTCTACAGGCAACCTGAAATTTCATTTCCTTGCAAATTTCTGCATCCTATAGTTAGGTAATTGTGTTGTATTATTTATCAGGAGCCAACTGTCTGTTCACACTCTAGATGTAGACAAAGACGTGTCCTGCCCTGAGGAGCTTGTAGGCTAATTCAAACACTCTTATACCATGAACAGTATACATGTTTAAGATAAAATCGGCAGGTCTGGTATGGTGATTAATCTCAAACATGGCTTACAAGGTTTGTATTATTGATCTCAAGTGTACTTTTATATGACTAATTTGTGAAGTGCAAAAGTGTTTGCAAATTAAGTTCTTTAAGGGATTATTTTTAGATGTGGCTTGCAATGACTGTATTATATCTTGATAAATGAATGGTTTCAGAATGTTTGGGAAAAGTATGCTACAAAGAATGGAAATAAAATATTCATCTCAAAAAAGTGATCTTACTACAGTGTCAAAAAAGGTGAAGAATCAGAATTTTGGATTTTTTGATGAAACAGTGATATCCCCCTACTAGATGTTTTTCATATATTGAAATGATTGATTAATTCAATTGTCTCAAATAATCAGCATTAATATGTAGGTAAGACACTTCTAGTGGAAAATTAAGAATTAAATTTCTTTGACTTTGAGCTCAGACTATGTAAACTGGCAGGTATCTATTTTATCTTACAGTTTCAGTGAAGTACAGGGGTGAGAGTGAGAAGGGTGCAAAAATTGGGCTCTTTCACTCAGTGATACAGAGTGATATTCATTAGAGGTGAGATGAAAAGGCACAGAAAAGCAGGTAAGGTCTGAATGTGCAGAGGAAAGGAGCCCTCTCCATCCTTTTGTTCCTCAGACAGTAATCTGCTATGTGCAGGCTTTTTACAGCAGTTCACAGACACCCAGCAACATTCCATTGCTTCCTGTGTACCTCAGAGGAAAGGCAAACAGGATTAATGGCCCTCTGTCTTGAGTAGCACAGCTCATGTTGGAGAGAGATGTTAAAAATTATGAACTTCTCCTGCTTTCTACCGCACCTCTCCTCAGTTTTCCATCACCTAGTGCTCTTTTAAACTCACAGACATCATAGTCACACTGCAACCCAATGCAGCACCAGGATCCAGAATCTAGTACTGAATGAGTTCTGTTCAACACTGGAAAAAATACAGCTCTGCACAGGAAGGTTGGGCTGAACACCATCTTTTGGAGGAACTGAGCACCTTGTTGTGATGCTGCAGTACCTTACATGTGTGCTGTGATTCAGAGCACCCTTTTGTTTCTCCAGTTATCCAGGCCAAGTTATACTGTGCTTTTCATAGTATCACAGAGATTTGGTCCCTGTTTCTAGCAAAATGAGGGAATCTGGACTTCACCACCTCAGCGTTCTTTTCTCCCAGCTGAGTGTAGTATGTTTGCAACATTTTTGTTCATTTTTTACAGATTCCACCAAGTGTTTTGACTTAGTTAAATTCTGGAGAGACTTGGTGCAGCCCATTTTGGCCCTTGAAAAAATTCTGTGCAACTTTTATTTTTCTTCTGAGGTATTTTTTTTACAATGTCTTCCCTGGAATTGCCCTTCATGTGTTTTAATACTTCTGTTATCTCCAGATAACAGATCACAAGCCTTCACTAACTGCATTTATACAACTTATATATGACACACTTTTTTTTTTTTTTTCCCCCCCAGCATCTCCAGCAATGAAAAGCTGTAGTGGTGGTGTCAAAGTTAAATATGTTGTAGAAGTACTACCTGACTCCTCAGAAGACTTCATGTTAAAAAAAAAAAATAAAGACATGTTTCTTGGAGATAAAGATAGTGACATTTTTTCAATATGAGGCCTCAGGCTAATAGAACTGTCCTTTCCAAGAATAAGCATATCCAGGTGAAGTTCTAGGCTTAGATAGCCCAGACCATAGCTTGCTGCTGTGATGGTTTAAAGGAGGCAAATTTCTGTTGGCTAGCTGAGGATCACTCAACTTTTTGTTATTTGTTTTCTCCCTCTTCAAAATTGTCTGCTGCACCCAACCATCTGTACCACACCTACTCTTCTTCCTCACGTGTTGGGTCTACTGTACCCTCATTTCTCAGATTTTGCCCTGAAACCCTAACAGATTATTTCTAACCAGCTCCCATTAGGGCCAGTCTACTAAAGAAGTTGTTTAGTAGACTGCCCAGCTGCTGCCCAGCTTCCTGCAGCTGGTTCTCAGGACCACTGTTTTAATACAGGCTGTGGGTGGAAAAGCCAGATGTTGACATTGCTGCTGAAAGTGGCACCTGGAGAAAGAAAATGGTTTTGGGTGTGCTGCTGCTGTCCTGCTTTACTGCAATATTTCTAGTGTAGAAGGGCAAGGAAAAATTTTGGAATAGGAAAGTGAATTAAATGTATAGTTTCTGACTTGTAAACAGTACAAAAAATCAGCCCAGCACTGCAGTGGAGGTACCTGTCTGCTATGTCAAGAGAATCTCTGTAAGTGCTCACAGTTTGTATATTGTTTTCACCAAACATTCTTTGCTCTGATTGGGGGCCTCAGCCAGGCACATCTTCAAAGAAATTAATAAGCTTTTCCTCATGGGGACAGACTGACTTCAAGTATGACTTCAAGTGGATACACTGAAGCAATTTTAAATGATGTGTATTCATCTAAATAAAAAGTAAATAAAAATAGGGCAGCATGAGAGAGTAGTGAAAATATTTCATCACTATGTCAAAATAAAGCTGAAAAGTGAAGGTACAATGATGAAATGAAACAAAGAGGAAACAAAAGAAAATCACCTCATAATAAAACATTGAAGTCAGTAATTGAAATAGAAACACTGAAACAAGATGGGAAAAGTAAAACAAAAAGTCAAAATCTCTCCTGGGTCATGGAACCATAACAAAAGAGTAAAGTGAAAACGCGTCTATTTTTAATCAAGCCAAAAAACTCTTAGTTAAAGGTTGCCAAGTTTATCCTTTCTCCCCCATATAAATTTCTATAGGTTTTTGCAAGCACCAGTTAAAAAGGCTGCTTTAATGGTAATTAGGAAACCAACTCCATAATAAAGCATGAGAAAGCAAAAGGTAAATGAAGGGACAAAGGAACAAGAGGAGAGTATTTGAAAGGAAACTGGAGGAAATGTGGACATTTCAAGGTATGTAGGTAACACAGTGCCAGGCAAATATCATTTGGTTTGTACTGAAAGAAATGTTGCAGGGACCAGGTTCATCACGGAAACAGACCTAATTCTACAGTAAAAGTCCTTACTTGTGCTATTAGGTAGCAGCAACCTGGACACAATGTGGGTGTCTGATGTGTTGAGCTGCTAGGCCATAATGCCTTAGTCAAGAGTAATTAAGGAAAGATTTTTCTGCATGAATAGCAGTATGTATGGGTGATTATAAAGCTGAAATACAGAAATGTCACAGGCAAGACAGAACAGAGAAGCTTCCAGTATTCAAAGATTTTAGCAGCAGACATGGCAAAGAAAGCAAGAGTGTTAGAAATGTTGTACAAACCCATGGCTTTGTTGTAGCATATTATGGTGTCTGCAATCCATCACTTTAATACAGACATTTGCTTTTCAGTCTGCAACTATGGAGCCACTAGTATTTGTTATATGCATTCAGCATCCTGAAGAAATAATCTCTTTTGTGTCTGATAAAGCATTCGTTCTCTTCACTGTTAAAGTACATGAGCATGGGTGAAAAGAGGAGTCAAACACAACACTGGTTTCACAGGAGGAGTGGTAGCTTTATATTTGTTCAAGGAGTTAGACAGATTTTATTGTACCTTTTTCACACAGATTAGCAAACAGAGTTTGTGAGAATTCTGAGACGATAACCATGTAAAGTAATTGTATATCAGCTCTGAGTTATATGTTTGGAATTATGGCACAGTTTTGATTTGTTGATATGTAATAAAATCTAAGTGGTGAAGATAACATTTAAAGAATTTTTAAAATTCTTTTTAGAGGTCTATATTTTGTATGTCATAGATCTATATATTATAATATAGATGACAAATATATATCTTTAAAATGTACTTATGCAAATCCCACTGAATAGTGAAATGAGAGATATGGAGTATAAGCACAAGGATGTGGCAGGGGATGGACATAAAAATGTTGTAAGTGCCACATCTGAGAACTGGCACAGCCATCTGCTGGTTTCAGACACAGGGAAAAGCTTGCTTCATGTCTCTAACACAGAGCAATGTATTATTTCTGTACTATTCAAAAGTAGCTTGCTAAACATGAGTACAGGGAGTACTAGCAAGATTGTCCATGAATTTTTGCCTTCTTAACCAGCTTTCGTTTTGCTCCTTACTACAAGCAAACCTCAAATAATGCTTCATGGTGGGCTGGCCCCAGTATTAAAAATTTCCCTGCTATAGTGTACCCTGGCACATTTATTTGTAACCAAACCACAAATCACTTACTTGCAAAAAAATCAGGGCTGACTGGAGAAAGGGTCCACTGAAAGGAGAATGGATGCCTGTGATGTTTGCTGGAAGTGCCACCCACCACAGGCCTTCATGGTTCCCAATTCCAGTGTCAGCCAAGGGAGAGGAAGACATGGGCTGGCAGGACAACACAACACTTGGTGGAGAAAAGCCTTCTATGCTAAAGGCAGCTCAAAAGTACAGCAGTAGTTCTGCCTGGGGCAACCCAGACTTCTCCTTTGCTTCAATTTTCCCTGTTTTCCTCCAGCTTGGTTATTTTCCAATTATAGAATATTTCCATAATTCCAGTTATGACTAGACACAAGATGCAGAATTTTTAGGCCATTAAGACAAGTTTAATTTTTCAGCTGCTTAGTTTTCTTTTTAATATTTGAATTTCCTTTATGACTTTACTTCCCCTTCCTTCTGTGCTACAGCACTGCTGAACTTTAATAAAGCAACACTGGATCCAAATCTAGACGGTTACATTCAGGTTATGAACACTCAGTCAAAAATTTTGCTAGGAATTGATAGGTTGGCTAACCCAAAAAATGAGATAATATTTAGTACCTCTAAAAGCAGATATTTGAACTCTGTTTCTACCCAATCTACTGCATAATAGAACGGGTTGAACTGGTACCTTTTTCTTTCTGCACCTATTCGCATTGCAATTGTTCTCTTGGAAAGTGATTTGTTTTGTGCTGCTTTCCATTCACATCACGACCCAATCAAACCACAGAATATAGGAAAGATCAAAGTAGTACAGCATACTCGCCTACAGTAATTCACAGAATATATGAGGCATTAAAATTTTCATTCCTCATTCTCATAAGAAAGACTATAAAGGTAACAGAAAATGATGCAGAATATGAATCTGTTCTTGAGACAATGATTATATCAAGACTGGGAAACAGTATAAACCAACAGACTCTTTCTTGTTACTATCTTTATCACACTGAATGCAGACCTCACTTGTGTCATTCACAGTTTTATTTCTTTTCCACATGCTCCCACTATATCTTTCTTAAACAGAAAGCACAATAGAACAAAAAAAAATCTTACACACCTTTGCAAAGGGTAATAATTTCTCATTTTGAAATGTCTGGTTTTACTTAGAAAAATTCTGTCTAGTACAAAGTAGAAAAGAGGTGGACAGGAATGATAGAAGTTGTAATGAAAATGGTTTTACATGCACCCCTTATCTGAATTACATCTACAGACCATATCTTAAAATGCAAGTCTAGAATCGGAAATAAATGGAAATAGTCAATGAAAATTCAAGTTTGGTAACACTTCACAGAGACATATTCTGCAAGATAAAAATGGGCATGTTTGAAGAGATGTACAAATATGAAGGCAAACCTAAAAGTATTTATAAAATCGTTTCATAATATATATTTTAAAGTAATTGATTCTTTCTCTCTCTATCTCTCTCTTTCTGATTTTAATTTGAATGTGAAAATCATGTGTCCTTCAAATTCCTGGAAGATTTTCATTCATTGCAGGGGATTCTGGCTTGCAAAGGAGTTATACAGAACTGTGACAAAAGAATAGCAGATCACTGGATCATGGGCTGGCTATGACATTTAAGCTCCATGCCACCAGCACTTGAAGTGCAACATTGTATTAGCACTGGGCTTTAGAGATTGTTCTTGTAAAGCACAGATCAATTTGGTTGTCATTATAACAAATCAATGTAATACATGTTAATCCTTAACTACAAGTTTTCTTGTTTAGTCACAACTGGCTTTTTTAAATCATTCACAAATCTGTTCATATGAAACTCCATTGTGAGAGCTGGTAACTATTGTTGTGGTCCATCTGTCCCAGAGAGTGCTCAGGTATGTCACACTTCTAACACCCTCTTGACTCATTTTTATTTGGCTACTAAAACTCATCATCATATCAGTCTGACATTAGAACCTATACTTCAAAATCAAATTCCTTTGCCTTGGACTCAAACTGCTGATAGAGATCTATTTCAGGTACACAGGTATTTGGGTCGCTTAAAGACCACTTCATACAATCCTTATTTTGTATCTATTACCTGGTCACTATCAAGCAAGTGTTTACGCCACTATTTATCTAATGTTCTCTGTACAGCCCCATCCAGAGTTCTCCACTTTCTCGTGTTCACAAAATTTGCTAATTTAATATGCTATCATTAGCAGAAAATAAAGTTCACTCTGTACATTCTTCCTTGCAGGGCAATAGAGTTTGCTTACTTCAAATAAGTCTGCAATCAGGTGTCCTAAAAAGACATAATATGCCTTATTGAGTATGCTAAACTTTAAAAACTATTTTAGCAGAAGTAATATTGGCAAATCTTTTTCTACCAACCACTGAGAGAAAGCTAGATCCACCATATTTAAATATCTCATATGATTTGGTGTAATTCCGTCCAAAATTCAGCTTGTTAGACTTAATGAGATGACAATTTCCACTAACTGTGGAAGGATCAGCTGCTCACCTTGAGAACTCATGTATCCACCAAGAATTTTAAAAAAAGAGAAATATTAACTTCAGCAGAATGCTTTACCAGTTCCTCTTTTCTGAATATCAATCCAATAGAAAGCATATTGATAGAGATATTAACTCACCCATCTTCATGAGCTTTTACCTCTTAATCAACATAAGATATAAAAATACTGAGAAACCTTGAGGATGATGTTGCACATATCTATCTACTTTGGATCTGGTTTTACTCTTTCGTACATTTGCTTCTCTTACGAATGTTCAGGCACACAAACTTGTTAAAAAGGACCGTGTGATCATCAGCTGAACTGATGTAGTACAGACATCTAATTTGCTTTAACTTATCACGAGAATTCAGGCAGAGTTCAGGTTTCTGTCAGCCTTGTCCAGGCTTCAGTAGAGATGTAGGAGAGACATAGTGTCCATCTCTTCAGAACAGGAACTCGGTGAGTAAAACTGACCAAGAGTAAAATGGAGAGGACTTCAGCTAGAAAACAAGTACTGATGGAGATACGTGACAAATGTACTTACTGCTCCTGGGAAGGAAACAGATTGCAATGGTTAGAGATTTAGGCAAGAAGCAACTCATCCCATTTGTAAGAGAGGTTTCATGACAGATAGGGCCTAATTAGCAAAAACTACTTGCTAATATCTAACAACTAAGAGGTAATATGTATCTTATTACACACTTGATAAACATCAATAGAGCAGTTAAATAATGAATTGGCATTTCATTCACATAAAGCTGTCTTACTAAACCTAAATTAAATTCTTATTTGAGAGGCTTAATTTAAAATGTTTTCTCTAATGAAATACCAATTTTTTTTTCCCACATCACATACTCCAATTTGTGCTTTCAATGATGTCCAAAAACCTAGGGAAACAAAATGTGGTTGCACCTCTTGCCTGTCATCTTTGAGGTACCATGAACAGTGCCTAAACTTTTTCAGTTCTCACTCTAGTTTACAGCACATGACCCAGACCCCCAAAATGAGTTTATTGTGATGAGCAGAGTGGATAGCCCTAGTTAATCTGTCTGGAGACTCCCTCCTCCTCAGATAAGATCAATCCCTATTCTCATCATTTACAAATTGTTTCCAGATATCAGACATCATCAGCCTTGTTATTTTCATACTGCAGTAAACACAAAAGGACAAGGAGACATAAAAGGTAAAAGGCTTTTTGTGATATAAAAGGGAATGCAAGGTTGATGTATCCTTTGCTCATGGTATTTTTTGGCAAAAGATACAATAATGCAAGTATCTTTCTGATTGATTAAAGTATTGAAGCGGATTCTTTGCTTCATAAATAATGCTCTATTACTTTTCTTCAAAGACAAGTAAACCTTGACAGACTGACCTTTTTCAGGGCAGAGAGTTGTTTCAGTGCCATAAATTATACTGTAAAATGAGTGGAAATGCTACTGAGAAGTGTGTGACAAAATAAGATTAAAGATTACTACACACAAAAGATTGTTGTTTTATTAATGGAGTCCTGTCAGTAGGATGAAAAATTCTCAGCTTTTTACTGGATGCTGAGATCACGTCAAACAGAAAATTATGAATGCATTTTCTAAAAGACAACCAAATGTGTCAAAATAACAATATACTGATTAGTTACCCTCCCCCTACATTTATGTATTCACTTAAAACAATTTCAGTGCTTTTCATATAAAGTTTAAGTGCTGCAGTTTGGCTTGTAGTTCTAAAGGATCATAAAGCCTGTTGGCCTGTATGCAGGCAGGTATGTATGTAATGTATGAACATTAGAGGAAGCCACTTTCCTAGAACACAAGCTTAAGCATCTCCTTTCTCAGGATATATTATACCAAGAGAAAGAGCACATAGTATTTTTAGATCCATTATTGTAACTAGTAAACACTCAGTTTGAGAAAGATATCAAGAACTTGAGGAAGAAAGGCAGAGATATCCATGGAAAAAATCAACCTAGCTTAAATAACTACTCTTAGGCCTTGCTTACATATTATTTGATAACTTGACAAATGGCATTGTCATTCCAACATGTAAAACCTAGTTAAAATGAAAGGAAAGAGCACGGAAGCTCATATAAAATGGAAGAGTTTGATGTGTTTATTTATAGGAAGTCTGTAGATTTATTTTGTTCTATGTTTTTTTTCTCTCTTGCAATCAATTTACCTGAAAGTTCTGGTCAATGACTTTTGGATCAGTGACATTTATTGAAATGATAGATGATATTGGGAAGTCAAGGAAAATGGAATACAGCATGAAGCCTAACTATAGAACAGTATAGAAATCAAAGGTTTTCTTGATGACTGATCAGTACAGCTCACTCAAATAACAATTAAAAAGCTGTGATAATGCCGTGAAACAAACCCATGTTACACAAAGTCATTATAAATCACTACTCAGTACAGAGCATTATTAAGATGATTGGACAAGATACCCATGTATTGGCTTTCATTATTGTTAGCAGCAAAGGCCTGGATCAGAATTACCCCTATTACTGTAAGTCCCACAACAATGACAGGATGTGTCAGAAACTGTAAACACATTTCAAAAGACATGACAGTTCTTGGATACAAGACCTAAAGGCTAAAATAATGATGGCTTTGCTCACAACTCACCATCTAATGCAAATGCTATGTGGTACCTGGGGCTAGCCTTGGGCACTGCGCCGCCCTGACCGAGCTGCAGGAGATGGCCCCTGTCCTCCAAGCCCACTGGTCTAACTCCTCACATTTCTTTTTCTTTCCACTTTTTTGTCTTCAAATTTCTTATTTAGTTTAACATACTGAGATCAAATGTCTTCTAGGAAATATTTATATAAAGCTTGCCAAAGTATATGACCTTTCTCTTGAATCTCTTTTCTCTTTATTTCCTACAGTCCTTTTCCTTTCTGCTAATGGCATATCTGATCATACACTGTCCATCCTAATTCTTGATATTTCCTTTCAGATTTATTCTCATGAAAAATAAAATGCATTCCTCTTTCTGAATTTCACCAGCTATCTCCACCTTCTGACTCTCTCTTTGTTCAGTGTCTTCCACACAAAAATCCCCCGAGTCCTGGCTCTCCTAATGTCATCTATCCTTCCATATTCTCCTTTGTAGATCTTCATGTCAGCACAGACCTGGTATTTTCCAGTTCTGCCAACTCCATAGTACATGATCTTAATTTTCTGAGCAACACGCAAACAGCTACTGTTCCCTTCCTCCCATTGCTCATCATGTCTGTTCACTCTCCTTCCTAGGAGACTCCTAGATAAATTAATAAAGATTTACGTCTGAGTTTGGGAACTCTACAGGCCTTATTTGTATACACAAAAAAGATCTCACTCATTATTTTAAAATCACACTGGTATATTCCTGCAGATTCCTACACAGCTCTGTTGATTGGAGTATCTCTCAAATATTAGATAAATTATCACACACCTTTACTTGATTGGATACTTTATTTGAATAAATCCTAAGTACCCTGCCACATAGTATCTCCATTCTCAAGCATCCCACATGACATGATAGTTCCCTCAGACAGCCAACCCCTCACTCACAGGTTACCTGCACTCCCACAGAGTGTACTCCCTCCAGGAAAGGCTTTCCCATGTGTCAGGAGGCTGCTTGGAGGAAACACTACCCTTCACCCTCCACCCACTGAAGATATCTTCCTCGGTGTCATGGTTTGCACAAATCCCAACTGATTTGCTGCATAATTTGAATGAGCAAAGATATATGAAATCTAGTCTCCGGGTCTCTTGCCTGAGTCCATTGAGCCACTGAGGGCTGGGCTTCATTTGGTGATTTATGAGGGCAAAAGAATGTGGACAAGAAGCCACTGGACTTGGTCTCGTGTCCCAAAACAGGGCTATGGCATGGAGAAGTTTTAGATGTAATGTACTCAATAGGGTGACCTTGAAGACCCTTTCAAAAAGGATATAAGCTTTCAGCTTTCTTTTAAACTGGATAAATATTGTGTGTTTATTTGAAATCAGATATTAATTTTGCAACATTTGGAATAACATGTTTAACAATGTGTTTTTTTTCTATGTTAACCAGCTCTGGTTTGTTTTTCTAGGCCATATGGTTTATTCTCCCTCTTGCCTTCTCTGTTCTGCAACCACATGGTCTGTCTGTAGGGTGGAGTCAGGTCTCTTTATCCCAGATGTTTAGAAAAAGACACAGACTATTAATGCATTTACACATAAAGGAAGCTTAAGAAACTTGATGGTGCATGAGCTTCGCCTTTGCATTTTCAAAGCTTCAGTCATTCCCTACAGTTACACATACTTCCAGCAGTTATTTGGAAACCATGAGTTCTCACACAAGGGAAACCTCCTTTCTATGCCAATTAGCAGTGATCTGTTCATCCACATTAACTATGAGCTGTTTGGACATTCAATTACAACATTTAAACTCTTATCATTTTGCAGCATTTATGACTCAGGGATTTAGAGTTCATCTTTGACAATGAGCATTGTTAAATTCATAGGCACGGCAATGACTCAAAGTGGAGCTGGAAAAAGAGCATTGCAGTAACTATATATACAGAATGCAACTGAATGAGAAATAGGAGACGCTGCTTTGATAATGTCAAGCACTGGAAATTTATTCATTCTGGTTTGGTATAAACAGACTTCAACATCTTCCAGAATTGTATATAAAATTAATTTTCTAATGTTGTTGAAGTCATAATCATTTTAATGGCATTTTAATGCAGAGACACATGCTGTCTTTCCCTAATGTTTCTCATGTTTGACAAAGAGTTGACATTTTTCTTCTAACTTAATTGCAGGTATCTAATTAATGTACAGAAATCTTTTATGTGCACACTTAACGGTCACTTGTGCTCCTTAAATTGATAAATCCTTCACATGCTCCACTATGCTGTCAAGTACATTAAAAGCATAGAAAAAAATGTCCTTTCATGCTGTGACTTTGCTTAGTCAATGCTGACTTACTTCAATAGAAGTAATGACATAAACACAGGAGCCATTCTGCTCCCTACAACCCATATGGAGAGTCCAAGTAAATTTCCATACTCTCAAATTCTTACTCATATAGAAAAATAGCAGTTGCACTCTTTACAAAGCAAATGAAAAAATATTCACCCAAATTGATCTCCGCCAGAGCGAAGAGAGAGCACAGATGAATTTTCCCCACTGAATTTTAAAATCAGCGCGTTAAGATAATTCTAAGTTGCATAGCATTTTATGATTCCAAGGATTGCATTCTGACTTGGATTTGTTTTGAAACATTATGCCAGACTTCAGAGCCAAAAGGTTTATAAAAGAGATGAGAATGCAGTAAAACTCAACTTCATTTTATTATTCTATCAGCTTAGCTTGACCTACAGCAACCATGCAAAGGGTTTCTATTCTTCACTTGCTAAATAAATTGGACCAAAAATTACTTTCTTGACTGAGAAAATTCTCTCATGTTGACTAAAGAATTTCAACTCTGTCTATAAATATTAATGTACTCAGTAATAAATTACACACATGAATGGCACTTTATTACTTGAAACTAAACTATTAAAAGCCTTATTTAGATTGCACGAAAAAAAAAATAATGTAATTAAGGTCAGCTAAGCAAGTCCAACATACTAATACTACACATACTAAGTGTCAAGCAAAATCTGGGCTAAGCCCATATCTCTCAACTCATAAGCAAGTGTTTTCCCACACCAAACTGCTTCAGCTATCAACACAGTACTCCTGTTGTGTCTTTTCCTCTTATAAAGCATTTATTTCTGCTCACTCACCTGGACCTTTCAGTCCTGTTTCTGATTTACAGTTTGTGAAAGGACTGTAAGAGGGAGTGCTGAAATAAGTGTACTGAAAAGGATTCTGGGATCCATATGAAATCCAGAGATATCCACGCTGCATGACAGAGAACAATCCCTGAGAATCTCTGTTCAGAAGAATGGAGGAGCTGGAGGACTGATGGAGAGAAATCTTAAAAAAATCCCTGACAATAAAAGTTCGCTGCTGACTTTACTGTGAAAGAGGAAAGCTTTTTCAGCATCATTTCTGTGCCTGTGTGGAAATGTGGCACCCTAAAATCCAGCAGCACAGACAGCTCTTTAAGGTCTCTCTACAAGTAATTAACAGAGTGAAAATGTGTCTTCTAAAAAAGAATTACATTGCTGTAAGCAGACCTCCTTACTTTGACTATTAAAGTGTGTTTCAGCATAATAGTTACTAAGTAAGCACATCACCATCTATCTGAATGTACTGTGTTCCTGTGTACTTTCCTAGTTTCATCTGAGTGAATAACACAGACAAAACATGATTGGCAATATCTTATTTCTTGAGCATCACTATAAAAAGTACTCACTCTGTTGCAAAACTAGGCCTAGGGGGATTTCTGAGCCTGCAAAACCTTCATTGCTTGTGATGGACAGAAAGGAAGAGTCCAAACTCACTCTCAGACATGCAGCTGAATTTGAAAGGTTAAAAGAGAGGTTTCAAAGAAGAAAATGCTTTCACTGATCAGAATTTAGTCAAAAGTAGGGAAGAGCTAGAGTGCAAATATATGCTCAGCTGAGTATTAAAAAAAAAAAAAAAAAAAAAAAAAGAGGTTTAAGTGTCTCATCTAGCAGTAACTCAGTCTTATTTATATATAATATCAAGTACCTGTCTGTATCTTTGGGCATCAAAACTCCTTAAAACACTGTTCCTGAGACCATCGCTGTGAACCACACGTCTTCAAGCTGTCTTCATGTCCCACCCTTCAGGCCAAAAAACCCTTCAATGTGAATTGGACTTTCAAACTGTGGCTGACATGAGAGTGTTAAAAAAGTATATCTTGTGTTTTAGGTCACAACTGCTACTAATGGCCAAATATTCTACAAATACTTATTTGGGTCTGTGATAGATTGGGAAAGTTAGTTGTTACAAATCCCTAAAATAATGAAATCTATTCCAGCAAATAGGATGTAATACAAAGGTTAAACAATATACAATACTTTTGCACATGATAACATCAAATTTTAGAAGAACATTTTCTCTGTATCAAGAAATGTGCATATACCAGTAAGAACCATTTACATAACATTTTTCAGTAAAGACCACTGAGAAAATATTATTGGAAATTAAATAGCACTGCGGCTCACTTTTGCTTCAGTGGAAATACTGCATTTTTATTTGTTCCTAAATTTTCCCCTTTAAAGTTTTTAGAATTGCCTGAAAATGTAATTAGATTATAAAAATGTGGGCAATATAATATGAAAAATATGAATTTCAAGATGAAGATATATCTATCAATATTCAGAAACCAAAATACTCACTGAGCCTGATAGACTTAGGTCACAGGCTCAGATTCTCTGTAGTAGAAGAGCTGTAAGAAGAAAAAGAAACAGCATATTTTCTTCCTTGTTTCTGACAGTTGCTTTTATTGAATATGTGATTTAATCTTTTCCTTATTCTGTTTGTAATTCTCGGACAATTGCCAATGACACATTTTCACAACTATTCAAAGGCATCTTTCAAGACTTGTTTACACAAAAATTTCCAGAGAAAATATTCACCTGAAATACAGTTCCCCTTTCTCTGTGGTCAGTGCTACCCATCAGAAGTGCTAGGATTTTTATTTTTGTTTTCAGTAGCAATTAATAGGAAATTGCCACCATCCATCATTTTTTATACAACTGATATTCATATCCACTAGGGAAATATATGAAAGACAAATACCCGAATTGCTGAAGGTTGATCTCAAGGTCAGTCAAAATGATCCACAGGAAACATTTACAGGCAGCTGAAATTGCTTATAATTTGTCAGTAATCTTTTGGAGCAGTCTATTGTAGATAAGTTGTGTCTTGATAATTTGGAGTGGCCAACATGAGTTTTGATTCAAAGAGACAGGCTTTGAGTAGGTTAAATGAAAGAGAATGCATTTATGTAATCTTAAGCCTTCCAAGGCAGGGAGATCAGTGGTAGACATCTCCCAGTGGTGCTCTCTTACGCTGTGTGGGTTGATGCACTAGTTTGATTTAATACCAGATTATAGAGCCATAACCTTGTACTTCTTTGTTGTTTACTGAACAAAAAAAAAACAACAAATAAGCCAGTGATTTGAAAATATGTCATTTGTGTTTACAGAAGTCCTGTCAATAAAGCACATTTGAAACAAATATCTCAGAACTATATCAAAACTGTAAATTGGATGTTCAAATGTTTTTAATACACATTTTGAAAATGTCACTATTTCCCCCATCAGATATGATGACCCACCACTGCAGGAATTTTGCATGCAAGAAATAAGACACTAAGTAGAACAGAGCCGTTGTATCACTATAGCATTGAAAATTCAGGAACATATACTCCAGGAAGTAAAATAAATATGTAATTTTTGTTGGGCTCCAGAGAGAAGCGATTTATGAATCAAATCACCAAGGGAGTCAAAAGAACAGTCAGAGTAAGTATTAATATAGTGGAGCAGTCATCCAGTGTTAAGATTAAGGGAAGAGAACTAGAGGGCATTTTCATTTTTTTAATGTTAACATTTGTCAGCTATAAAGAAGGATAATATCAGATACAGTCAAAAAGATTCTATGATTTTGGACACTACACCCTCAGCACTTGGAATTAACCTTTCAAAATTCAGTCCTTTGGGGTTTTTAGTTTTTTCTCACAAACGCTTTCTTTCACCTTTATCTAACTGTGCCTAAATGTTAGAGTACAGGGCACTTCCAGGCAGCCATAGATGGGAATATAGACGCAGTTATAAATTAACATCTTTTTTCTGAAGTCAGGAGAAATCTCTGAAAAATGCTAGAATTTATTCATATTCTTCTGCATAAGTGAGGCTGCATATGCTGAAGGAAATTAATCCCTGTGCAGTTTTCCTATAGATGCTTTTCAGCCTTCGTATGAGTGAATTCCATCTGAAGAAGATGAAAAGAATGTGATAAATTGCCCCATTTTTCAACACTTTAATTTTTTGTTCATCTTGCTTAAAATTCCAAACTATTTTCTTCATACAATTTTTAATGCAGCACAGCCTCTTAGGAAAAAGCTATATAGTTAACTTCTGATGAAAAACGTCTGTTTCTCTCACTGCCCTGGTAGCTGTTTTCTGCACCTCTGCTAGCTCTTACTGCCTCTTCTGGGAAATGGAAAGTAAAAATTATATGACGGATCTGGTGCCACCAGTGTCTTGTACAGCATCATTCACAGCTTTTTGTTTCTACTGGAAATACCTCCATTACTGAATGTTACAATTGCATCTGTTCTATTGATTTCATTTGTTGGTTTACGTTACACAGTTTTGGCAACTGAGAAACGTCGTCTGGTAAAGTAATTTATTCAGTCCTTCCCTCAGGCATTTCCACATGAGGACTCCTAGTTCTCAGTGCTTGAAGTGCAAAAACTACCACTTCCTATTAATGAGTTTTATCCCATTGCTGTTATTTGAATACTGGGGATCTCCTGATGCTTTCTAGCACCTCTTACCTTTTCCAGCAAATTTCATGGCCTAGTCTTTGTGCCAAAGTCATTAGTGAAATTTTATGTCACATTGCTCCTAGCACTGAACTGGTGGGGCTCCCATTGTTAATTTCCCTCTGGCCAATGCTTGCCTTTCATCAGCAGGCTCTTGTCATCCTTCCTAGCAAGCTCCTAAGATATCTCACGATCTTTCCATTCTGCCTGCTCCAATCTTACTTATAGTTTTCCATAGCGTACCACATCAAGTACTTTATTGCATTGATACTGCTGAGATCTCCCTCTTGGAAAAATCTGCTGTCTCAAAATGAGAAAGATGCCAGTTTAGTCTGACACAATGTATTTTCAGTAAATTTGTATTTCATTATAAACACATCTCTTCTCATTGTCATAGTATTAAATGAGTGTCTTCTAAAAAACTTTTTTCCACAGCTGGAATAAAACTAATGTTGAGCTGTGAAATATATGATAAGCCAGGTCATTTCCCTTTACTTTTAAGTACAGAATGTGTGTTTTCTATTCTCCAGTTACAGCAAGCATGATATACGTGTAAGGATATAAGAATGTAATAAAAAATAATTATGGCATTTATTTTTATTTTGAAATTAAGTTTGCAAAGACCGAGTTGATCACTTTCTCACAAGTATAATGCAATTTCAACTCAGTGTAAGCAGCAACATTTATAGCTGCCCATACACTTCAACAAGAAAATAAGTACAAATTAAATGAGGTGTAGGCCTTCCCTCATTAATGGTATGAATAATTTTTTTGTTACTGAAGTATTAGAAATTTGGCATGAAGATTAACAGATCTCCCATAAACCTGGTTACTAAAGGCATGGAGCAGCTTTTATTTTTTTCTTATATGCTTACTGGTTATTTTTCTTTTAATTTCATTATTATTTAGATTATAAATTGCTCTTCATGCTTATGTTTGTTCTCCATTATTATTAAATGTTTCTTGACCAATTGTTTTGAATCATGATACTTCGTCCCAAAAAAACTCCCTTTCCCTCTAAGAGCCACAACAAAGGCATTCATTATTTAGGTACTACTTGTACTTTATTGCATATAACAATATAACACATAACATATAACACAAGCATATAACACAGATGAGGCTTCCACAGCTCCATCTGGTCCCTTTACTCTGTCTTTACTTCCTCCTCTAACCTACAGTACACCTTGTGCTAGCCCAAAGCACTCATCCCCTATATTCCCCAGTGAGTCCCAAGCTCCTAGGCTGTGACCTCACAAGTCAGTAAGGTGCTCCAGAAACTCACTCCCCTTGTCTCACTGTAATGGATGCCTGTCCTGGGGTGACTTTATGATACTGGTAACCCCAGTCATCTGGTTTATGTTATATATTAAGTTCTGCACCTTTAAGACTGGCTCTGAGAGCGAGAGTGGAGAGGAGGCCCATGGGGTGACCACTCTCTTTGATAGCCTTGTTAAGGTTTGCCCCTCTAACAGACTTCAGTTTTCACCTGAGCTTGTGCAGCAATGCTCCTTTTTGCCCTCAAAGATATAGTGGTAGGAAGGCAAGAGTACTCTTTCATACACTGTGGTAGTTTCAGGAGTAAACAAAAGTTTTACCATACTTCCCCACATTCAAAGCATGAACTCTAGCCATAAGTGATTGCTCTCTAAGCCCGTAAAAGATCAATTCAAACTGAAAATTTC
Source organism: Parus major (assembly GCF_001522545.3). Taxonomy (NCBI): domain Eukaryota; kingdom Metazoa; phylum Chordata; class Aves; order Passeriformes; family Paridae; genus Parus; species Parus major. The sequence continues at coordinate 114,387,642 of NC_031769.1, forward strand.
AGAGTAAAGCAGAGACCAATCTTAAGATTTCCTCATTTAGGCATGAAAGGCTCTGATAACATGTTTGAATACCCCATGGGCTTGTTTCTCTCCCCATCTTCTGCAGCCTTCCTTTGCCAGCTTACCCTGTGTCTCCCTTTTTAAAAGATGTTATTTCTATTACGAAGATCAGAAAGGCAGATCTAACTACTTTAAAGAAAGAAGTATTGCCCTCTGAATAGTCTGTCTATGCCACTCTGTGAGGGTGGTGAGACACCAGAACTGGTTGCCATGGGAAGTTATGGGATGTCCCATCCCTGGAAATGTTCAGGGCCAGGTTGAATGGAGTTTGAGCACCCTGGTCCAGTGGGAGGTGTCCCTGCCCAAGCAAGGGGTGCTGGAAGTGGACAATCTTTATAATCCCTTCCAACCTCAGGCCCTCTGTGGTTCTATGGTCTATGCAACTTCAAGAAGCTTTTTAGTAGTTCTTCAGCTGTAGTGGGTTTAGCGCTAAAATTGTGCATCCACCAGAATTATTAACTCATTTCCTGCTGTGAGATGTGAATTAGGAGGAGGGAAAAGCAGGTTCAGAACTTAAAAGGAATAAAGAAAACTTTATTAACAGAACTAAAATAATAAGAAGAATCAGAATAAAACCTTCAGAACACTTCTCCCCTCCCCTCCCCACAACCTCTTTTCTTTCTCACTGACAACGTGGAGACAAAACCTGCGATTTCAACCAGTTACCACCTCTACAATAGTCTGTCATCAGGTCTTGTAGGGAAAGAAGTTCCTTCTGCCATGCCATGGAGACTTGTCCATAAGAAACTGTTCTCTGGTAGCTTTTTAATTTCCACAAATAGCATCTGCCTGGAAAATCTGCAATCATGAAGTCCCTCCCATCTCATGCAGCCTTCCAACAGCTGCATTTATGGGCTGTGTCAAACCTATGGGGTACTATTTTATAGATGAGCTGTTCAAAACAAAGGTTCTCTTCACCTATCTCTGCAATCAGCTTCATCTCTGGGAACAGAGTCTTCTTCTTCTCTCCCTGAGGGCAAAGGGTCGTCATCGCTCTCATCTCTCTCTGTTCAAGCTTTTCATGGGATCACAGATACTTCAGTATCTTCTCTGCTTCATTATGGATGCCTCTGCTCATGTCTATAGTTTGAACACTCTATCTCCCTATGCTTTTTCACACATTAAAGAGGATATTCTAGTGTACCATAGTCTATCTCTATGGCCTTACCAGAAGAATTTTCAGCCCAAGACTAAGGCATCTCCTCATTCTCTTCCCATCTGAGACTTGATTTCTTTACTGACCTTCATATTGTTTTTTTACATGTCTTCAGTCTGTCCTTTTCTCTCACTTGAGAGAGGATCAAGGTCTGCAGGTCTCATCTGTGCAGTGAAAGAGTTAATACCTCGCCCAAGCCTTCAGACAGTCATATCATCTCTGCCAGGTTGCGGCCAAAGCTGCTTTTGATGAAAGTTCTTCAGGTCTGTACTGGGGGGAAGCGAGGATCTCCAGCAGTTTCTGGTGAAACTCAGCAGCAGCAGGATTTTCAGCTGACCCACAGGTTGGCCTGGCCATGCTGGGGTGGGAGACCTGGCCCAGAGGTGGAGCAGGGCTGGCCCCACTTACCTCTTCAGTTACCTCTTCAAGGCCAGAAGCAATAGAGAGATTTCCCGGGCTTGCCCATCTTTAAAACGTGAATCTCAGAGAGATCTATCTTCTTAATGGTTTAATAGGTTGTCAATTCTCAGAGCTAGCCAGCTATTGTTTTTTGCCAGGCACAAAGGAAGCTCTTAGCAGCTTCTCTCAGAAAAATAATTTCCATAAGTGGCTTCTTCCCTCTATACCAAATATCAATTAATGCAAAACCAGCACATTAGTATCTAGGACAAAGCCATGAGCTCAATTTACATACTATCTTGCAGAATTTCCATCTGACTTTTGTGCCTGCTCCCCCAATAAATTTGGACTCCGTTACATGCATTTGGTCCTACACATGTTTTCAGAGATTGAGTCAAATTATTACTTCAGGCAGGACCAGGGCTGAGTAAAAGGCTGAACAATGGATGAAGAGATCAAGAAAGAGTGAGAGGGATTCAAAAGACTTTGAAAAACCTTAGGAAATCTTACAAGAAGAGAAAAATATCAACCATTTTTTTAACCTACTTTTACATTTTATTTCCATCCATTCTAACTAGAAATTCTATTTCTTGGCAGAACAATTGGACAAAAGTAGGTCTTGTGTAAGTCTCCAGTGGTGCTATAGTGAGTTATTGCACATCTGATTCTAACTTGGATAAAACTCAATGAAGTGCTAAATAAATCAATGGTTTCTACTTCTTCCTAGTAATATTGTCATGAAATCATTTTATAATTGTGATAAGGCTTCAGTGGTGCCTGTCAGTGATCAAATAACAATTTCTCTGGGTAATGCAGCCAGCCAGCCAGCCATGTTTAGTCTGACCCACAGCAATATAAAAAAAGGAGCAAGAATACCTTTTACAAATCTCACCTTGTAATGTTTTACCATCTGCATGGAGTACATTTAAGGCATAGTTTCTGAATTCAAAACAGGAGAAAAAAGAAAAGAAAGCAGTGGCTTGGTCTGTCAGTTTTCAGATTAAATTTCCAAGCTGAGAGATGGTCTACTTTTGGCATTCACCTTTGGCAAGCACACGGACTTGGTTGTGCTTGCCCCTCTCTTTTCACCACTGCCACCATTGATAAATAGGGAAAATCATACAGAAACTCCTGGGTGATTCTGAGGTCAAAAGGTACCATCACAGTAGAGAGAGAGAAGAGGATAAAGGGTGTCTTCTGAAGATATTTCAAGTTTCACTTTGATGGTCATCTCTACTGTGAAGGCTATGAAACTGCAGGCACATGATGAAAGACATTCACATGAGATATTGAGGTCAAAATTCATAATTAGTATCCAGACTGACCTTTAGCACTTCTCTAAAAATGATCACCTGTAACCCCAAATAACGGAATAATTTTGGTAGATCAGATAGCTCCTAAAAATTCTTAGACAAAATTAAGAAAATTTTCAAATAAAGAAAAAAAACATACAAACCATCACATGAAAACATCATAACCATGTAAAGCTTAAAAAAAAAAAGAAAAAAAAGAAAAAAATAAAACAAAAGTAAGTCTAATAAAATTTAAGTATTCCTATACCTATTTTTTACTCTTCAGTAGAAATTTTCAGTTAAGTACTATCATTGCTCCTATTTTCTTGTTGATGAGCCCCTAAGATTTAGATCTGACTATGACATTGTGTTAGTGTACTTGTGCAAACTTTTTCTTATTTTGCTAGATTTAGTTCTTTGTATGTAACCTCAAACAAGTATCTCAGCATCTCTATGAATCAGGATTTTGATATAAAATGAAATTAAGAATGATTTTCCATCTCTCAAGAGGCTTGCAAGAATAGTCATTCAACATATAAAAAACCTAAGTAGTATTAATATCAGTTAAGAAGGTTAGAATGAAATCCTGACATAGGAGAAAATTAAAGCTTCCGTTCTGAACTTATTTTTTTGCTGAATATAGAATATATTATTGGAATTGAAATAAATAACATCATAAAGTCAAGAAACAGACTGTATCGTGAATTAGGATTATAAGTGTTCAAGTGATTTTTTTAGCTTTTCCCCTGTTAGCACAAAATACTTATGATTCCTAGTTAAACCACGCCTCACGTTTTTCTTCTGCTAATTCAAAAATAAAGTTACTCTTAATGTTCATGTTCTAATACAGACAAGGTTAAAAAGAAAAGAATCAGGTAAAGAAATCTTTGATTTGAGCAACAAAAATAAGAAGGCATACCCTGCCAATAAAAATGTCTTGGTATTCTCTTTGGCTATACAAATGACACATCTCTTCTGACTGACTGCTGTCAATTATTTTGCACATATCAATCTTGGCAAAACATAGTACACCACAACATTTTATTTTTTAAGTGCAATCCATATTTTGAGTGTTAATTGTTGGTGCACTAGCTAGCATTTCTTCACGTATTTGAGTTAATGCATTAATATTTCAAATCATGAAATGACAGGACTCTGTTTCTGTCTGTTATAATTGGTACACTGTTATTTCCAAACAGTGCCTTTTATATGAAGCACTATTTCATACAAACTGACAACTTGATCACTGTGATGCTGAAATATTAACTTATATTTTGGCAGGATGACATTTCTTGTGACATACTTGCATTGTATTTATTTTGATTTTATTCCTAATCCAAGAAAAGTGCAGTGCAGTTCTCTTACCAGAGGAACAAATGATATGTTTCATTGGAAGCATGCATCCTAGAGATGTTATTTAAGAAATAATGTACTAAAATTGCTCATTATCTCCAAGCATAAACATTTGGCTCAGAAAGATAATTTACAAAATAGCTAGAATTCCCTTTAAAATATTTTTACAAAAATTATTATTATAATTACAGACAATATAGTTTCCTTTGACTGAAACTCACTAGAGGTATGGTGATCAATACTGATGTTATTTTCTTTGCTGCAGATGAATATGCTGCTGAGCAGGTATACTTGTACCAAATATTCCTATACTGCTCATTCTGAAAATTATATCTGGAGATCTGATTGCCCTCGATGGTAGATACAGTAACAACTCTGCAGCAAGACTGTGACCATCATAATCTACCTTGACAAAACCAATGCAGATCACCTCCTTTGGTCTGTTGGCTTCTGCTGGGTACCTTCTGAGTATTAACTGAGGACTGTAAAGTAAGGCAAAAAATCCATAGATTTTAACTTTCCAAAGAAATTGCCCCTGCCTTGAAAATGAAATGAAGAATTTATTATAAAAGTTTTGCATGGACCATGCACACAGTTACGTAGGATATTGCTTTTATGTTGTCTTAAGGGTCTCAGTAACAACCACAAAATTAGCCTGACCAAGATAAATGTGAATCTATATAATTTTGTGGGCTAACAGGCTACAATCCTGAGAGCACATAGCTTCCATTAGTACCACTCAAACCAGGACAATGTTGTAGATTGAGCTATTCAACAGAGAGATAAATAGACTGGTCTCTATAAGAATAAGCAGTTTCTGCCCTTCTAGTTTATAATTTGGGTAATAATACTCAGAGGTAACCTTGAAGCTCTTTCTAACTACCTGAGCTGATTGAAAAAATAAAGCTGCGCTTCCCAGTCTTTAATAGCAAACCCTTACCAACTGTGGCTCAGTAAAAGAGAAGAATCTCTCCTTTCCTCTGATGCTTTGACCATTCACAGGTAGAGAACAGGTTTGCATTACTAAGATGAACCCTTAGACTATCTCATATTTTATAAATCTTGTATGATTCCACAATCATTACTTTCCCTTGGTTTTAAAAAAATAGGGAGGTAATTTACTGAGGCACTATTTAATTTACAAAATCTGTCCAAAACACACCCAATGCACAGTTCCTCCAAACAGTGCATAGCCTGTCTGTATCCACTGAGACAGAAAATTAGGTCCTCCTTGTTCTGTGTCTTGCTTCCAGCCACCTACAGCTGCAAATTCCCTAAAAAGAGATGTGAATACTCTTGTCCCACGGAGTTTTACACTTGCTAATAGCAGGTGCTGACAAAAGAGCTTCCACTTAAACACTGCAGTGGATTACACCACCCATCCCTTCATCCCTTCATGAAAAACTGTTGGAAAATATGCCACAGATGCTAATAATTGTTCATTAAGCTGTCAGCTACTCCTCCTATGTAGCTATCAATTTTGCCTCTCTAGAAGAATTGAGAACAGAAAAAAGGAGGCAGTGTTAAAGGTAACAACAACAGGAAAAAGTGAAGCTGTATTATTGCTGAGCAAATATCTCACAACGAATTATTTACCTAACCCGCTTAACCTCCAATTCTGTTTGTGCAGTATCTGCAAGCAAACAAAAGGCTTTTTCTCAATCAGCTACATTTGTTGCTCAAAATTAACCAACCATATTTTGAGACTACATTTTGTTTAACTGCAGATCAAATACAAAGTCGTTTGCAATTATTCTGTTTAATAACCTTGATTTTGTCAATGTTAGCTAGTCATCACTTATTAAATAAATCATGTGTCATTGTATGCTTCCCTATTATGCACAGCCAAATTTGGTGCAAATATTTGCATGTGGAAATTTCAGAATTGTTTTAATTGCATTCGTGTCAGTGTTTTCTCATTAGCAGGAGGTTTAATGGAAAATCAGTGCAGAAATGGTTCAAGAATGGCTGGAGCAAAACCCATTTAGAATGTGAAGGAAAACTTGTAGGGCAAAAGTAGCAGTCTAGTTCCACCTTCTATATTAGCCTGTCTAAATTTAAAAAAAATAGAATAGCAAAACGGTCATCAGACAGCCATAATTTGATGCAGTATATTTTAGACACACAGCAGGACATGTCAGTCCATACTATATACTCATGAGCCTTAATGAAGAAAGGGAAAATAACAAACTTCATCAATCTCATCTCATGGAGAGATAACAACGAAGTTAAGAAACCCGAGCTTGATAGGAAAAACTTATTGAAAGGACACTCGGCCTAAAAACATGTTAGAAACAGACTCCTTTTGTGCTACAAGAATCCACCCTTAAAAATTTTCCTGTCTTGGAGAGTAACATCTTCAACATAGTTTAAACCTGTGAAACCAGTATGCTAACAGAACCACGCTACAGCCTGTAAGCATGAATAAAGAGGGTACCAAAACCAGGAGAAGGGTGAATCTGCATTGCTGTCTAATTTTGGTTGCTTTGGAAGAAGAAGATACCTGATTTCACACCACATGTACACTCAAAATAATTGCTATCCTGCTAGGGGACTTGTCTAACTGCATGGTGTACATTATTTATTAATAATGATTTCTCTCTCTCCAGTAATTATTAAAACTCCAACATTTGCTACCAGAGGCTATGCATTTGTCATGGTTATATTTACTCATGCTTTACAAGGAAAATGTAGTATCTTACATAACATTTTAGTTCTTTATTGGCAATGGTTTTCATAAAATTATTTACATTTCCAAAGTATCTAAAAAGAATTCTCACTAAAGTAAAATTAAAGAATAAAACAAAACAAAACACAGTTAAAATATATCACAGGTTAATTTCTGTGTAACACGAAAAGCAAAATACGTTTAAGTCTGTCTTACAAGGGATGGAATTTTCCTTGAAATCAAGATATTGGCATGAATATGCCTATGTGAAGAGGAGCAACTTGTCTTGTTTTTTGCTGTATTGCACACAAATCTTATCCATCCTACTTGAAAAGTTTGCAAAACTTATTACCTAAAGATACTCAAAAGGTTGGCAATTCTTGAGGTGCTGAATCCAAGTGCAAGAAAATACTTTTATGGAAAAATCATTCTGGGTGACAGCGAATGACCTCATCTCATACACACTCTGTATTTTCCATTCTGCTGAGAACAGATTATCAAGCCAGGCTAACTGAAACAATCAAAGTATTAGCAGAGCTGAATTTCATACCAGTCCTGCTAATGCCTTGCACAGGTCAGTTCTAAACAAAGATGAGTCATGCAACCACAAGCATTTTTTCTACAGTTCTGCCAAGCCACAGATGATTTTCTGTGGATGATCCTACAAAATACTGGTTTTTATTTCTTCAGTACTTCATTAGATTTGACACATTCTAGGTGACTGTCTTGCACAGAACTTAAATTAACCTTTCTGCAACGTGAGAAGGAAATTCAAGGAAGGGAAATGCATATGGAAATGTGATGCATTTCACCCAACAAAGTGTCTGGAGCATCTGAAATTTGCATATTCTGATGAAGAACAGGTATAACTGCTCCCTGTAGGCAATGGGGGTGCTGCCATCAATTCCTTTCACTGAAGTACTGCTGTCTGTATTTGTTGCCCTCCTTCATCTCTCCTGCATGGGGTTTATGCAATGATTACTCAGCATTACACCTCAACCTGTCCAATGGTTAGTGGGAATATGCATATTGTGCAAGTGCTGTGGAGCTTAGATTTACAGATCCTGGTGAGTCAGCTGGCCCTCAGCTGGAGCTGCTGTCAGTTTAACATTATTTAGATGTATGCTTAGCAGCTTCTCCTGATGTTTCTCATAATGTATGTTTTAGCATTTTCTCATCTGTTTCTCATAATGTGAAATAATGTGCCTGACTAAACTAATAAGGGAATGTGGAGGATATTGAATACAATCTGCCAGCCCTGACTCTCCTCCCACTCATCACCATGCTTTCATTCAGCTTCCTTTTGAGTGAAAAAAAACCCATATATAATTATGAAGTTATTAAAAATTAATTAGGAAAAATAATTAAAACATTTTCATGAATGGTGTGCCCAGTGTTCTTCAATAACATTGCATATGTTTGGTAACCAATTACAGATTTAGCTGGACTCACCAGCCTATGAAATTGCTACATTTAGCTACATTCACTACATCTTCCATTTACATTTTCTCTCCTCTGTCTTGTACACCAAAATCAAATGTCCAGCTGGCACCAGGAGACTACTGCATGGCTATAGACATTGCCTCAAACACCTCTAATCACACAAGTGGTCTACCTGGTGCAAATCCTTTGGTTCAGGTAGTTTCTCCCCTTTCTACTTGTCAAACACCAAGCTCCCCTACTTCCGCATGAGTAAACTACTACATGGAAAGAAAGAAAAGGCTGAATACTGGATAACAATACTTTCCTTTTTATTCTATATTTTCTACTCAGTTGTGTTACAGTGGTCAGGCTTGGAAATGGCACTTCATTATTTTCTTAAAGAGGTATGATCTGATAAAAACTTTTACAACACTGTGCTTAAGCATTTTGGTTTCAGTTGCCTGTGTTGCCTGTTCTTTCAACTTGCAAGGTGTTCAAATAGTATATGACAGGGAGTTGTTCAGTTGTGCAATTTTACTCAGTCTTCAGAGACCTCTTCCCCTGGCTGACCAGCAATGGTACACTGCCAAATCTCTCTCAGGGCTGAGAAATTTTGCTGAAGTCCAAATGTGATTGAACACAGGGAGTTGAAAAAGCCTCACACTTTGCAGTGTTTACATTCTTCTTAAGATAGAAAAACACTGAAAAGACTAAACAAAAGAAAAGTACAAATGACAGAAATAATTTGTAATAAGATACAATAAGTATTTGTATGCTGCAGAAAGGAAAAGAGCAAAGAAAGGAAAGAAAATACCTAAGAGGAATAAACAACAGCTCTGAATCTTTTGAAGACTGCCCATCACTAACTCAGGATAGATTCATTTTCGATGACCACAACTTCAAGCAATGCCAAAAACTTTAAGGCCAGGCAGAGGTAGTCACATAAACCACTATTGACTTTTAATTTTCTCATCTGTCAGAGGAGATGTTAAGGATATGGTTGTAAGTGTTCATACAAGGATAAGGTTGTAAGTATTCATACTAAGGGCGCATCTACCTTGGAGCAGTGTGATTTTAGTGGAGTGGAATCTGCATGTACCACCTCTATTTCTCTGGTCTTTTGTATATCTTGTGTAGAAATCTCCACAGAAATTTTAAGGGTCATTTGGTAGGGAAGAACCTTAACTCTGGTATCTATCTAAACTTGTGCAAAAATGCCTGAACTGCTGTGATTTGCCAGGTTTAAAACCCAATGGGAAATAATGTTTCTCTCTAAAGGAAGGTGGTAACAGGCAAAGTGATACACAAGCTAAGGATCTGCCCACTGGCATGTTGGTGACAGTCACCACTGTTATCATCATCACCACATTAAAAGTCCCTGAAGGCTGAACAGTGACATATAAAACCACATTCTGTTCCATTTCTGTATCATTAGTATTACGATTAAGGAGAGTTCTCAAACTACCTGCATTTACTGCATGATTAAAAAATACTTCTTAACAGATAAAATGCAGGGTTTGAATCTGGCGATACAAATATATGTTTTGTCCATTGAAGAGACCAAATCTTAAATATCTATAAAAACTGACAAACTTAGAAGCACTGTGAACACAAACTTTAAAAACTAGAAAAAAGTAACAGAAGTGGTTGAAAAAAGTCAGTCCTCTTCCTGCATTGGTTCATCCCTAGAGTTAACAGCCAAGTTGCCTTAATTTCTGGATAACAAGAAATACATAGCTGAGAGAAACATGTTCATATTCAAATCAGCCTTCAGAGATTCTTCTAAGCATTTGTATCTCTATTCTTGCAGAGGTGTCCATACTTCAGTGTTTGTAGGGCAAAGTTGTAGGTCACAAAGATTAGTGGGTCTGTGAGACAAGAAATGTACAGGGAAGAACATCCCTGCTTTCATTCTTTGAAATGTGAGAGCTGAAATAGACTTTGTCTTCCTAAATTAAATACAGCCAACAACTAAATTCTTGTTGCATAGGGTTTGCGTTGAGATTTTTTTCTGTTCTAAAGGGTTTGCATTTTGTTGCAATAGGGCTGAAAATTTTCTTTTTGGAAAGATAAGAATGACTTCCTCACTTTACATAACATAGATTTTATAGCTAAGTAATAAAATAGTATTCATTTACTGTGGTAGTAATATACTATGGCCTCACAAAGTATTATAATGCTGTGGTAATATTGAAGCAGACTTCTACCTTGCTAAATGAAAAATTTTGACTTTTCAAAATGTTATTTCAGTTTTCAGAATGACTTTTCATTGAAACATTGCAAATTTCCACAGTCCATAAAAATTTTAATTAAAACCAAGTTCTGAAATGATGATCTTCTGGTGGAAGAAAATTTGTTTGGGGTTGGTTTTTTTTTATAAGGGAAAATCCTTAATCACCACAAGCCACCAAGCAGCTGCTTGGTTTATCTTAGTTTGAGAGCTCAAAAAAACCATCTGCAGTCCCACTTCTTTCTTACACCAAAGAGGGAGCTGTGAAATCTCATCATGATGATAAATTTTCTGACCTGATTCTTATCCTGCCGCTGTCACTGACCCTCATATCATATCCCAGCACTAAACTATGAACTAAAACAGGCTGCAGTCCAACAGCAAGAAGTCTGTCAAGGACTGTAGCAAGTGGCAATTTGGGGCATAATTTGTACTATAGATTTAGTTACCCTCGTAGTCAGATAGATCTTGTGTGTGCAATTATGTTTGCAGTCTTGCATAATACAGTTTTCCTTGTAATTGTCAGGTTATTAGCTCAGTGTTTTAATTTTGCTTTCTCCCAATTATTTGCATGCTTCTTAATTGGAAGTCATTAGCATATGTAAATACTCCATTTCCATGGTGTTTTGCAGCATGAGCTCATTGTGTTGAATTAATTTGCTAGCTTAATAGCCCTAAATGTTAAAAGAAGATAAATGTGTACATACTGTGTATGAATATATATCTAAATATACAGGAAAATTGTACACAATATCTTTTGGGCATTGTTTAAAATGAGTTAAATGGAACCTGTCTACCTTCAATACTTTTCAAATATATTTACTTTGTTACATAATTGACTATTGGAAACCCATTCACACACACAAAGAATAATATCTAAATTGCTTCCTTTTCAACAGAACTAAATTACTTTCATATTGTGACATATATTATTGTTTGGCAGCTGAAGAAGATACTTAACAAGTCAACATTTACCAAAGGTTAACACAGATGCCTCCCATTCAGAACTGAGTGAAAAACTACTATAAAAACATGAAATCTTGATTGAAATAGGGCTTTCTAAAGGAAACCACAACAGAACAGTTTAGCTAATGCCTCTTAGAGCTGATAGATTAGTTTTATTTTCTTTCAATAGAATGTGTGATTCACTCTGGCAATTTAAAGTAAGGAAAAATAGGCTATTTTAGACAGGGTTTTTTGGTTCAACTTGTTCCTCATCATTACCATTACATGCAGTAGACTTTCTGCTTAAAGGGAACTTGACATTGACAGGCTGCTTTTTAGGGCTCCAGATTAGTTAAGACTCCAAGTGCTCTGTCAGTGTGTGACCTTGGCATTGACACCAGAAAGCAACTGATCTGAAAAATGGGCATGAAAATATAAATGGAAATGCTTGAGAAATTCATTGATTGACTTTTCATAAGAAAATGCTGTAAGAGCTGTAGTTTG